>NC_060124.1:149032636-149335667 GCF_021461395.2 Schistocerca americana
TCTATGGCTTCCATCCAGCTTCTTGACCAGCCTGGTGTGGGAGTTGAAGATAGTAAAACGAAGGCCGAAGCCTGAAATTTTACATTTAAGAAATCATGGCAGGAGACTCGTGCAAACATATCGTCGTTTCTTTTTGAATAGACTCCCGAATGGACAACGTAGTAATAAGCATCCTTTGCATAAGGAAACAACTGGAAGAGTTGAAAAGAAATAAATCACCAGATACGGATAGATTTCCAGTTCGGTTTTCCAGAGTGTAGGCTACAGCACTGGCCAGTTATCTAGCTTGCCTTTATTGCGAATCTCTCGCCCAGCGCAAAGTCACCAGCGTCTCCTGTATAAAATAAGCGCTAAAGAACTGATCCGCAAAATTACAGACCAATATCCCTAACTCGGTTTGCTGCATAATCCTTGAACACATTCTCAGTTCGAATGTATTAAATTTTCTTGAGACCGAGAATCTTATGCCCATGTATTAGCAAGATTTTGAAAAGCATCGCTCGTGCGAATCTCATCTTGCCCTGTTCTCACAGAGTGCCTACTATGGATGAAGAGCAACAGGCAGAATCCTTATTTCTAGTTTTCCGGAAGGGATTGACTCGATGCTCCATTGCTGGCTGTTAAAGAACATACGAGCGTATGGAATAGGTGCACAGATACGTGAGTGGCTCACAGACTTCTTAAGTAACAAGTTCCAGTTGTTGTTCTCGACGGCGAGTGTTCATCACGGACAAGGGTATCGTCAGGAGTGCCCTAGGGAAGTGCGATAGAACTGTTATTATTTATATATACAGAGAATAATAACGGTCCTATTTGGCGGAGAGTGTGGGCAGCAGTCTACGGTTGTTGGCTGTCGATGCCGTGGTGTACAGCAAAGTTTCAAAATTGAGTGACATTAGGAGGAGACAAGATGACTTAGACCTAATTTCTAATTCGTGTGATGAATGACATATAACTCTAAATGTGAAAAAAATTTAAATTTATTCGGGTCGGATGACTGGGGAAAACAAATCCGTAATATTTGGATACCGTATTAGTAGTGTTCTCCTTAATACAGTCACGAAGTTTAAATATCTGCGTGTAACGTTGCAAATCGATATGAAATGGAACGAGCATGTGAAGATTGTGTTAGGGAAGGCGGAATTTTCGACTTCGGTTTATTGGGAGAGTTCTGGTAGTAAAGTGTAGTTCAATTATCAAGGAGACAGCAAATAGGACGCTAATGCGATCTGTTCTTGAGTGCTGATCGAGTGTCTGGGATCCGTACCAAGACAATGGAAGATATCGAAACATGTCAGAGGCAGGCTGTTAGTTTTGTTAACATTAGGTTCGAACAACAAGGAAGTGTTACCGACATGCTTCAGGAATTAAAATGGGAATCCCTTGAGGGTAGGCAATATTGTTTTCGAGAACACTATTGAGAAAATTCAGACAACAAGCATTTAAAGCTGACTGCAGAATGATTCTGCAGTCTCCAACATACTCTGCGCGTAAGCACCATGAATATACGAGAAAGTAGGCTTCGTACAGAGACACATAGACACACTTTTTTCCCCTCGCTCTAATTGCAAGTAAGTAGAACAGGAAAGGAAATGACTAGTAGTAGTACGGGGACCCTCCTCCATGAGCCACGAGGTTCTCGGCTTGGCACAGGCAAACCAAAGAACTAGTGTGGTTGCAGATGGATGCTGTACGACCACCGTTGCAACCAGCGTGCTCCGTTTCGCATAAGGTGTTTGCAAGAGACGAACACGCACTACAGATAGAAAGCTGTGAAAAACAGCAAACGGTCTCACTAGATGGAATGAAATTAGCACAAATGCTGTTGCCAGACGATGACGCAGAGCATAAAAGAAAAAAAAATTATGACGCCAGGAAGGGGTAGAGCAGCAACGACCAGAATAGATGACAACCAAAGATAACAATCCACATGCGTGTCAGTCGTATATTCCAGAACAAGGCAACATATAACCTTCAATTTCCCATACGTTCTCGTGGCTCCGTTCTACCGCTGTGAAGCGGGGCGGCTGCCTTTAAAACGCCGTCATACAAGTAAAGTGCACACGGTGCACGCCAGCGGTTTATTCCTTGGAACTTCTGTAGTAGCAGTTCCATTATTCTTTGAGATTTTTATTATTCTACAGTTTATCGAGTTTTACGCCTCACCTTTAATCTTGTAGCTGCAATTAGAAAAATAATAATTATAACCTCATGAAGATTATTATTTCATCTGTTTGTAGAATACGACGAAGCGGGAACGCTCTACTGTGATCGGTCGGCAGTCGGAATCTAATGTCGGGCAACACTATTTACGCGAACTGTCACATGTCATAACGAAACACTTAAATTTGCGTAAAAAACCCTCTGCACACGTATATTACTAAACATTCATTGTAACGGTAATCCTCTTCCAGCATTAATTTTCCTCAGCAGCTGTTGTCGATATCAGTATTATTTTTCGAATTTTGGACAGGTCAATATAATCTCAGCTACTTCTCTGAAAACCGCCATATAATTTTCTACACAATATGTTACATTTCAAACTAAAATTTATGAAAAGGAATTGCTCTATTTTCGGCGGTACAATCGATAAGTACTAGCTCTGAATGTACAGTAGAAGTTGTTTTTTTAGAAACATTTGAAATTACGAATTATTTGGCACACTCAAAATTTCTATTATTACTTATGCAATCTAGTACTGTTTACTACGTTTGCTTATGGATTTATTTCTGATATAACAATCGAAAAGCCGGCCGTTGTGGCCTAGCGGTTCTAGGCGCTTCAGTCTGGAACCGCGTGACTGCTACGGTCGCAGGTTCGAATCCTGCCTCGGGCATGGATGTGTGTGATGTCCTTAGGTTGGTTAGGTTTAAGTAGTTCTAAGTTCTAGGGGACTGATGACCTCAGCTGTTAAGTTCCATAGTGCTCAGAGCCATTTGAACCATTTTTCAACAATCGAAAGTAGTAGAAATTCATTTGTCAAGAAACATTGTAAACCCTTTGGACTATGGTTATAACCACAGAGTGAAGTAGTAGTAAACATGCCTTTGATGTGATCGGACGTATTTTTGTATTTTGTGCGAACATTGTAATTTGCCGGCCGCGGTGGCCGTGCGGTTCTGGCGCTGCAGTCCGGAACCGCGGGACTGCTACGGTCGCAGGCTCGAATCCTGCCTCGGGCATGGGTGTTGATGTCCTTAGGTTAGTTAGGTTTAAGTAGTTCTAATTTCTAGGGGACTTATGACCTCAGCAGTTGAGTCCCATAGTGCTCAGAGCCAACATTGTAATTTCGACTTTCTCAATGTGGAAATTCAAAAGACTGTCTGACATACTAAAATGTGACGAAATGTATTTACGTAACAACAAGAATTCCGCAACAATAGTCTTCAAATTTATTTAGATCAATTCAACCATGAGGACCTAAAATGTGAGAATTTCAGATTCAAGAATCAGACTCTTAGACAAGAAGAACTAGAGCCAATTCTACACTAAAAAGTAAGTAAACTACAAAGTTTAGAGTAACATTCGCTCCTTCAAATTTATCATAAAGAACTTAGCTTATTGTGGACAATAACTGGAGTTAGGAAGGAGAGGAGAGATTATACCCTCCATAAGATACATTTAAACATATGCAATAACATTTACAAAATATAAATGAGTAAGACAGGGAAGGTAAATAGTAATAACTACTATTAAGAACGGAATCAACACTGTCAACAATGACTACGAACACACTTTCCAGGAACTTCATTTATTCGTAGGAAAGTAAATATTAAGACGAGTTATTGATAATACAGGAATAAATTGCATTGCAGCTTGTCTTTTGGTAGTCAATGCATTGTGACTACAGCGGCAGCTCACTGGTGCTGACGCCGTAGTTAAAGTGGCTCCATCAGTTGTAAAACTGCATCGAGTATCTCCTTTTATCAGGGTATGATTCTATAGGTGGTAATATTATACTTCGTCGCATTTATCTTGCGAAAGGGTGGTCGGACGTGATCTTTAATGCATAGACCGAGTTTCGTAGGTGCATGACACCGTCTCTTACACGCGACTCCATTATCAACTTCCGGTATTTACTTTTAAAACACTATAATATTTACATTTTCTTGGCGATCTCGCAGTTACAGTCCATCCACTTTTAGCAATCACAATCGCGAATTCACAGTTCTGACCAAAACAGTATCACACGTAATAGAGAGTTTGGCCACGACAACAATTAGTATTTTAGCGCGTGAGACAGTTCCCTGAATGGCTAACTAGGTAATAATATCGAAGAACACCAGCTCGTCCCACTAAGTTATGTGTAAACGGTCCCAGTCTAACAGCGAAAATAACTGTCCAATACCGCGTACATTGTCACGGTTGTTTGTAGTACTTCAGGAAGCTTGCAGTATTCACACGACTAACATTTGATTTCGTAACGCCAACGTCGAAATTTAGTTTAAATCGTGACCGGATAATAAGACTTGGACAGTAGATTTTTGTGTGTGTTCCCGTCTAACGCGATTACACAATACTAACGCATTCTTGGAACGAGACTCTGCACAACTCACTGTCAATGTTCGACTGCCGATTATTGACATCGCTGACGGATCACACTTCATACAGCAATGCTGCATTTTATATTTGGTTTTTCACAGCGTATTTCACAAATGCAGTACGAAGTAAATCAAATATAAATTCAAATTTTGCACATTCCGTTAATAAGAGTTTCTTATAGTAATATTAAGAAAGCAAAACATAATCACATTTCATACTGTAGAACGAGCACAGAATATTTTAGACTATCAAAGATACACGTTCTAAGGAAAAAAATGCAAGATGAAGGAATTATGGATGGCTGGACGGAGTGGCCGTGCGGTTCTAGGCACTACAGTCTCTAACTTAGCGACCGCTACGGTCGCAGGTTCGAATCCTGCCTCAGGCATAGATGTGTGTGATGTCTTTATGTTAGTTAGCTTTAATTAGTTCTAAGTTCTAGGCGACTAACCTTAGAAGTTAAGTCGCATAGTGGTCAGAGCCATTTGAGCAATTATGGGAATGGCACGGACAACGGTAGGTATGATGTACATGTAAACTCGTGCCATATGGCTGTCCGAGGCGATTCCAGACACGTCTTCAATCTGGATTTTTACTGACTGTGGTATAGTGCCTTTAGTTATGAGACCCTTTTGGAACTGAGCCCCGACCAGCAGTGAAGTAGCGTCTGGAGACCCCCGACAGCACCCCATACGGCCCGACTACCAGAATGATGGTCTGAGGGCCCACTTGTTTACATATCTGGACTGCTTTGATTGTCATCTGCGACACACTTGCAGCACAGCGATCCGTCAACGATATTCTATGTCCCGTTTTGTTCCCTTCACGGCAAGCCATCCTGGGCGTACGAGTACGTTTTAGCAATATAATGTCTACCAGCACACGGCAAGAGTTTCTATTGCTGGTCTTCGTGCTTGCCAAACCTTACTTTGCCAGAAAGGTCGCCGAACTTCTCACCAACTAAGAACGTTCAGAGTATTGTAGGCTGGGCCCTCCATCTAGTTCAGGGATTTTGACGTTGTAATGCGCCAGATGGACAGAATCTGGCGCGATGTCCCTTAGAAGGAAATCAAACAACTCTGTCTTTCAACTTCGAGCCGAATAACTGCTCCTCGCATAAAGGCCAACGCCTTATTTAATTTTTCAGTATGTGGAACTTTTTCTCACGAATAAATCACCCAATTTTTCCCAAATTGTAATCTTTTCTTTTTATGTATATCACACCTACCGATTTCCGTCCGTTTCAGTTCGTTCATCTTGCTTCAATTCCTCTTTCTTTTTTTTCCGTTCAGTGTATCTCTTTGACAGTCCAAAATATTTTTGTCTCGTTCGGATAATTCCTTTGTGGTGTCTTGTATGCAATCTCTTTAACATATTTTGATGTATATGCCCCATGTCGACCAATATTTCATCATACAGCTTACGCTGTAGAAAGGCTTACGCTGCCGAACGCCAGCAAACAGTTAATTTCCGTAACAATTTCCATACCATAAAACAACAGATGATCACGGAGCGTGAGAACACAGATACACTACGCGATCAAAAGTATCCGGACACCTGGCTGAAAATAATTTACGAGTTCGTGGCGCCCTGCATCGGTAATGCTGGAATTCAATATGGTGTTGGCCCACCCTTAGCCTTGATAACAGATTCCACTCTTGCAGCGATACGTTCACTCAGGTGCTGGAAGGTTTCTTGGAAAATGGTAACCCATTCTTCATGGAGTCCTACATTAAGGAGAGGTACTGATGTCAGTCGGTGAGGCCTGGCATGAAATCGGCGTTACAAAACATCCCAAAGATGTACTATAGGATTCAGGTCAGGACTCTGTGCAGGCTAGTCCATTACATGGATGTTATTGTCGTGTAACCACTCCGCCAAAGGCAATGCATTATGAACAGGTGCTCGATAGTATTGAAAGATGCAATCGCCATCTGCGAATTGCTCTTCAACAGTGGGAAGCAAGAAGGTGCTTAAAACATTAATACAGGCCTGTGTTCTGATAGTGTCACGCAAAACAATAAAGGGTGCAAGCCCCCTCCATAAAAAACCCGATCACACCGTAACACCACCGCCTCCGAATTTTACTGCTGGCACGACATACGCTGGCAGATGACGTTCACCGGGCATTCGCCATGCTCACACCCTGGCATCGGATCTCCACATTGTGTATCGTGATTCGTCACTCCATGCCATGTTTCTCCACTGTCCAATCGTCCAATGTTTACGCTCCTTACACCAAGCGAGGCGTCGTTTGGCATTTACCGGCGTGATGTGTGGCTTATGAGCAGCCGCTTCACCATGAAATCCGAGTTTTCTCACGTCCCGGGTAACTGTCATAGTACTTGCAGTGGATCCTGATGCAGTTTGGAATTCCTGTGTGATGGTCTGGATAGTTATCTGCCTATTACACATTACGACCCTCTTCAACTGCTAGCGGTCTCTGTCAGTCAACAGACGACAGCGGCTTATACGCTTTTGTGCTGTGCGTGTCACTTCACGTTTCCGCTTCACTATCACATCGGAGATGATAGACCTAGGGATGTTTAGGAGTGTGGAAATCTCGCGTGCAGACGTATGACACAAGTGACACCCAATCATCTGACCACGTTAGAAGTCCGTGAGTTCCGCGGAGAGCCCCGTTCTGCTCTATCACGCTGTCTAATGACTATCGAAGTCGCTGATACGGAGAACCTGGCAGTAGGTGGCAGCATAAGGCACCTAATATGAAAAACCTA
Organism: Schistocerca americana; assembly: GCF_021461395.2. Lineage (NCBI taxonomy): Eukaryota > Metazoa > Arthropoda > Insecta > Orthoptera > Acrididae > Schistocerca > Schistocerca americana. Next base: position 149,039,917 of record NC_060124.1, read on the forward strand.
TGTTTGTGTAGGTGTCCGGATACTTTTGATCACATAGTGTACATACAGCAGCCGTGTCCTGTTGCAGCGTTCAGAGAATGTGGTGATTCACACAGAGTCTTGGCGTCAAATGCACAACTTATGATAACTGTTAATTGTTTGTATACGACTCCTGCTAGAGTGTCGACATTATCCACAATGATGAAGTCCTAACCATGACTTCAGTAAGTCATATTTTAGCTCATATTTTTACTACTGATCTTCACTGGCTGCAAAAGTTCACCAATTAGAAACGAATCCTGTGCAGGCATGCGTGAAGCACTGAAGCCATCTCGCTATCCACTCTTGGACTAGTTATGCAGACACCTTGTACGTGTAGTGGACGGAATCAATTTTCACGTAAATATGATTTATTGGTTCCAGTTGGCTTGAAGAACAATTATATGCGAATCCGTGAGTGTTCGACTTAATGTCATATGGAAATCATTATACTTCGAAAAATTTGATTACCGTTAGACTGGTTCTAAAGACTGTTTTGTTTTCCTTATTTTTATTCAAAACGACGTGGTGGCCTCCTCTTAATTCGACAGCTGTATTGAAGTGGTGTTGACACTTTTCCACTTACTAGTCCATCGTTCACAGTTGTTGTATGGATGGTTGGATCCGCGAAAGGCGGAGATGAAGACCAACGGCGACATCGATACAACTTTGCAAGTCACAAGATAAAAAAACTTCATAGTGGTGAATTAGGGAAACCGCTGGTGTGCTGGATCTTCTCTTTAAAAGTTGTTCAGTGTAACCCCCCACACGCAACATTTCGCTAGGAGCAGAGACGGTTACCGTGTCCAACGTAATAATATAGTCTTAGGTGGAGATTTCAATTTACCAGATATAGACTGGGACACTCAGATGTTTAGGACGGGTGGTAGGGACAGAGCATCGAGTGACATTATACTGAGTGCACTATCCGAAAATTACCTCGAGCAATTAAACAGAGAACCGACTCGTGGAGATAACATCTTGGACCTACTGATAACAAACAGACCCGAACTTTTCGACTCTGTATGTACAGAACAGGGAATCAGTGATCATAAGGCCGTTGCAGCATCCCTGAATATGGAAGTTAATAGGAATATAAAAAAAGGGAGGAAGGTTTATCTGTTTAGCAAGAGTAATAGAAGGCAGATTTCAGACTACCTAACAGATCAAAACGAAAATTTCTGTTCCGACACTGGCAATGCTGAGTGTTTATGGAAAAAGTTCAAGGCAATCGTAAAATGCGTTTTAGACAGGTACGTGCCGAGTAAAACTGTGAGGGACGGGAAAAACCCACCGTGGTACAACAACAAAGTTAGGAAACTACTGCGAAAGCAAAGAGTGCTCCACTCCAAGTTTAAACGCAGCCACAACCTCTCAGACAAACAGAAGCTAAACGATGTCAAAGTTAGCGTAAGGAGGGCTATGCGTGAAGCGTTCATTGAATTCGAAAGTGAAACTCTATGTACCGACTTGACAGAAAATCCTAGGAAGTTCTGGTCTTACGTTAAATCAGTAAGTGGCTTGAAACAGCATATCCAGACACTACGGGATGATGATGGCATTGAAACAGAGAATGACACGCGTGAAACTGAAATACTAAACACCTTTTTCCAAAGCTGTTTCACAGAGGAAGACCGCACTGCAGTTCCTTCTCTAAATCCTCGCACAAACGAAAAAATGGCTGACATCGAAATAAGTGTCCAAGGAATTGAAAAACAACTGGAATCACTCAATAGATGAAAGTCCACTGGACCTGACGGGATACCAATTCGATTCTACACAGAGTACGCGAAAGAACTTGCCCCCCTTCTAACAGCCGTGTACCGCAAGTCTCTAGAGGAACGGAGGGTTCCAAATGATTGGAAAAGAGCACAGATAGTCCCAGTCTTCAAGAAGGGTCGTCGAGCAGATGCGCAAAACTATAGACCTATATCTCTTACGTCGATCTCTTGTAGAATTTTAGAACATGTTTTTTGCTCGCGTATCATGTCATTTCTGGAAACCCAGAATCTACTTTGTAGGAATCAACATGGATTCCGGAAACAGCGATCGTGTGAGACCCAACTCGCCTTATTTGTTCATGAGACCCAGAAAATATTAGATACAGGCTCCCAGGTAGATGCTATTTTTCTTGACTTCCGGAAGGCGTTCGATACAGTTCCGCACTGTCGCCTGATAAACAAAGTAAGAGCCTACGGAATATCAGACCAGCTGTGTGGCTGGATTGAAGAGTTTGTAGCAAACAGAACACAGCATGTTGTCATCAATGGAGAGACGTCTACAGACGTTAAAGTAACCTCTGGCGTGCCACAGGGGAGTGTTATGGGACCATTGCTTTTCACAATACATGTAAATGACTTAGTAGATAGTGTCGGAAGTTCCATGCGGCTTTTCGCGGATGATGCTGTAGTATACAGTGAAGTTGCAGCATTAGAAAACTGTAGCGAAATGCAGGAAGATCTGCAGCGGATGGGCACTTGGTGCAGGGAGTGGCAACTGACCCTTAACATAGACAAATGTAATGTATTGCGAATACATAGAAAGAAGGATCCTTTATTGTATGATTATATGATAGCGGAACAAACACTGGTAGCAGTTACTTCTGTAAAATATCTGGGAGTATGCGTGCGGAACGATTTGAAGTGGAATGACTATATAAAATTAATTGTTGGTAAGGCGGGTACCAGGTTGAGATTCATTGGGAGAGTGCTTAGAAAATGTAGTCCATCAACAAAGGAGGTGGCTTACAAAACACTCGTTCGACCTATACTTGAGTATTGCTCATCAGTGTGGGATCCGTACCAGATCGGTCTGACGGAGGAGATAGAGAAGATCCAAAGAAGAGCGGCGCGTTTCGTCACAGGGTTATTTGGTAACCGTGATAGCGTTACGGAGATGTTTAATAAACTCAAGTGGCAGACTCTGCAAGAGAGGCGCTCTGCATCGCGGTGTAGCTTGCTCGCCAGGTTTCGAGAGGGTGCGTTTCTGGATGAGGTATCGAATATATTGCTTCCCCCTACTTATACCTCCCGAGGAGATCACGAATGTAAAATTAGAGAGATTAGAGCGCGCACGGAGGCTTTCAGACAGTCGTTCTTCCCGCGAACCATACGCGACTGGAACAGGAAAGGGAGGTAATGACAGTGGCACGTAAAGTGCCCTCCGCCACACACCGTTGGGTGGCTTGCGGAGTATCAACGTAAATGTAGATGTAGAATGGGACACGGCTGAAACACTCTGTATTTCTTCCTACTCAATTAAGTACTTAGACGTGTACACAAAGGTCCCACTACAGAATGTACCAACGTTCCCCACAGCATTTCCCGTAAGTCAAAGTAGTCATCTCGCCTTGTTTAATGCAGATTTCACCTGATCTTTCCATTTCATAACTCTTCCTAGTATACCCCCAAATCTAAATCACTACTGATTTCTTAATTGGATACTGTGCGGTTCTTCACCATTCCTATAGGCGTTATCTTTCATTTATGCACATTTAGAGAGTGCTGCAGCTCATTAAACAGAGAAGACATCTTGTCAGTGTTTTTCTGCGTATCCTTACGGTTATCAAAGAGGACTTTTACTGCAGAACCTTTTGTCCAAAGTAGATCATAATGACTCAGATTGGCAGCCTCGTGCTCCCGTAAGCAGCACAGGGCGATGCGAGCTGTGAGAACAGGGACCCTGTAGTCTCAGAACACAGCTTCAACATTGGGCACCAAACACTGTATTACGAGATGGACCTGATCAGCCAAATGGTCACATAATCCTTGGCAGTTACGCGACCTTGCAGAGTAATAATAGAGCCCACGGAAACCGCAATACAGACGCCCAAATCCTCACAGAACACTCACCTTATTTCCCTCTTGGGACGCAAACTCGGCCAAGAGTTGGAAACAGTGTGAGACATGACTAAATGATCTCCTTGCGTTTCTCCAAAGTCCAGATTTTACGCCTGCAGGACCTCGTATTCCCGTCAAGGGCACTTGCGTAACTGATGACTGGTGTTAGAATTCCTGCTTGCCCAGCAATTCCCATCTTATGGAGCTCCATATGTGTTCTTTTGGTCTTGACAGGGTTCGCAAGTAACGTGTCCCTTCTGCAGTATGGGCGCCAACAGATGTTCATGTCAGTAAGGGCAAAACATTTCCTCCATATACATGATTTAGAAATTTTGTTGACATATTCATCTACTCATTCTCTCGTAAAGGTTGCTACAATGCAATTTTAGTAACTGGTCACTGTCATAAAAATAAACAAGGTAATAGTATAATTATATTAACAGTAGATCACACATCCTCATATTTTACGAGGGTTAGAACTTTATTAGTGGCAACTATTTATTTACAGCTCGTACAAAATAGATACTTGTTTCAAAGTTTTACGGACTTTCAAAGTAGTCACGAGCATTGTGTACAACCCGTTGCCAGCGATGTGGAAGCCGTAGGATACTCTTAGCAGTGCCAGTTGTGCTGACAGTTCGAGCGGCTCGGTCTATTGCCCGACGAATTTGTAGCAGTTCTGAAGCGAATGCCGTGAAGTGTTTCCTTCTGCTTAGAAATCGAGTTGAACTCACGAGGGCTTGATTCAGGGGAGTGCAGTAGGTGGTGTAGCACCCAGCAGCCCCATCCTTCAAACAAATCAGCAACAGCTTGCACTGTACGTGCTTGAGCATTGTCCTGCAAAATGATGGTCAGGTCCTGCAGAAAGTGTCATCACCCCTGTCTCTATGCTGTTAATTTTTGGAACACAACCTATGACCAGCTTATAGAAGTGATGACACTTTCTGCAGGACCTGACCATTATTTTGCAGGACAATGCTCAAGCACGTACAGTGCAAGCTGTTACTGATATGTTTGAATGATGGGGCTGCTAAGTGCTATACCACCTACTGCACCTCGTGAGTTCAACTCGATTTCTAACTGAAGGAACTTCACGGCATTCGCTTCAGAACTGCTACAAATTCTTCGGGCAATAGACCGGGCCGCTCTAACTGTCAACACAACTGGCACTGCTAAGAGTATCCTACGACTTCCACATCGCTAGCAGCGGGTTATACACAATGGTGGTGACTACTTTGAAAGCCCGTAGAACTTTGAAACATGTATCTATTTTGTACGAGCTGTGAATAAATAGTTTCCACTATTAAAGTCCCAACCCTCGTATGTTTTCATGCCATTTACGTTATTTTATATTGATCCCATTGTAAGACCCATGATGTCCTACATATTATGCTTTTGAACTTGTGCCACAGGCCTTAACATCGATTTCCACATCCATTTCTGAGTGAAGTACGTTACGTTCCCACACACGCACAACCACTATGGTTATGCGCGACATAAAAGTGTACAGTACGTTTCAGAAATTAAATAATCGCAAGTTCAATAAGAAGTATAGCACGCCCTTTTAATGCCACTTTAAAAATTTTCCACAATATTGCATCACCTGACTGTAGTCTGATCTGCAATAAATCACAACGAACAGCGTGGCTTTTCCTTCTTAAACGTACCCCATGTAATGCACAAACCAATGAATTTCTAATTAGTACAATAAGTTTGTATTAAATTTCGCAGGACTATCATTAGTGAGTTTCTCTGCAATATTTGATTAGTTTGTCACAATACTGGCACAAATACTTCAGTTTTCACCTACATCTTTATGCCACTCGGGATTCACGTACCATTTTTGCAGTTTCGTGAACCTTTCTGAAAGTAGTGAATGGAAGGCTATGAATTCGCCAGGCGTTGGACACGCAAACAGCCCAAGTTGCTCCTAGCGAATTGTTGCTTTTGGAGGGTTGCGCTGAACATTTCTTAAAGAGAAGATCCAGCACACCAGCGGTTTCCCTAATACTCACCACTATGAAGTTTGTTTACCTTTTGACTTGCGAAGTTGTACCGATGCCGCCGTTGGTCTTCTTCTCCGCCTTTCGTGGATCCAACCATCCATACAATCAACTGTGAACGATGGACTAGTAAATGGAAAAGTGTCGCTATACACAAAGGTGACAAAAGTCATGGGATGCCGATACGCACATATCAGGTGATGGCAGTGTCGCGTACAAACGGTGTAAAAGGGCAGTGCGTTGGCGGAGCTGGAATTTGTACTCCGGTGATTCACGTGATAAGGTGTCCTACGTGATTATGACTGCACGATTATAATTAACAGACATTCAATCCGGAATGGTAGTTGGACCTAGACGCATGGAACATTCCATTTCAAACTGTTATGGAATTCAATATTCCGAGATCTGCATTGTCAAGACTGTGCCGAGAATACCAAATTTCAGACATTGTCTCCTACCACGGACAACTCAGCGGCCAACAGCCTTCACTTAATGACCCGGAGTAACGACATTTGCGAGGAGTTGTCAATTCTAACAGACAAGCAACAATGCGTGAAGTAACCGCAGAAATCATTGTGGGATGTATACCAAACAGGACGGTGACGGCGAATTTTGGCGTTAGTGCGCTACGGCACAGACAACGGACAACTGAAACAAGTACTTTTGCCAACAGCACGACGTCGCCTGCAGGGCATTTCCTGTCCTCATGACCATATCGCTTGGGCGCTTGACGAATGGCCTGGTTAAGAGCTGATGGCAGGGTTCGTGTGTGGCGCTGACTCCACGAATTTGTGGACCCAAGTTGTCAACAAGTTGCTGTGGAAGATGGTGGTGGCTCCGTAATAGTATGGGCTGTGGTTACATGGAGGTCCAATTGAAACAATAATTAACTGGAAATGGCTACGCTTAGTTACTTGGAGACTGTTTGCACCAATTCATGTGCCCATGTTCCCAAACAACGATGCAATTTCTATGAATGACAATGCGTCGTGACACTGTGCCACAATTGCTCGTGATTGAAGAACATTCTGGTCAGTTCGTGCGAATAATTTGGCTAACCAACTCTCTCGACATCAATCCCATCGAACATTTACGAGGCATAATTGAAAGGTCAGATTGCGCACATGTTAGAAAACGCGCCTGTAGCTGCTTCAGTACAGAAAAAACCTTGGATATAAAATGACAACCAGTCCAAGGAAATGTACTCTGTATGTCAACTATGTCATTCTAGAAATTAAAATTTTGTAAGGTTTTCATGGCCTGAATAAAATCTTAAGGTTTGGGGGATCGTCAGTCCCCTCCACCCCTTTTCTGAGTCATCAGTTTTCGGAACTGGTTTGATACTCCCGCCACAAATTCCTCTCCTATACCAACCTCTTTATCTCATAGTAGCACTTACGACCAACGTCCTCAATTATTTTCTGAGTGTATTCCAATTTCTGTCTTCCTCTACAGTTTTTGCCCTGTACTACTCCCTCTAATACCATGAAAGTCATTCCCTGATGTCTCAACAGATATGTCCCTTCTCCTTCCAAGTGTTTTCCATATATTCCTTTCCTCTCCGATTCTGCGCAGAACCTTTTCATTTCTTACCTTATCAGTCTACCTAATTTTCAGCATTCGTCTGTAGCACCAAATCTCAAATCCTTCGATTCTCTTCTATTCCGGTTTTCTCACAGTCCATGTTTCACTGCCATTAAATGCTGTGCTCCAAACATATATTCTCAGAAATTTCTTCTTTAAATTATTGTCTATGTTTGATGCTAGTAGACTTTTCTAGGCCACCAATGCCCTTTTGCCAATGCTGCTCTGCTTTTGATGCCTTCCTTGCTCCGTCCGTCATTGGTTTTTTTGTTGCCTAGGTAGCAGAATTCCTTAACATCATCTACTTCGCTACCGTCAGTCCCGATATGAATTTTCTCGTTGTGCTCATTTCTGCTACTTCTCAATGCTTTCCGCTTCCTTCGATTTACTCTCAATCCGTATTCTGAACTCATTACACTGTTCATTCCATTCAACAGATCTGATAATTCTCCTTCACTTTCACTCACGATAGCAATTTCATCATCGAATCGTATCACTGAGACATTTTCACATTGAATTTTAATCCCACTCCTGAACCTTTCTTTTATTTCCGTCATTGCTTCTACGACGTACAGATTGAACAGTAGGGGCGAAAAACTACATCCCTGTTTACCATTTTTAATCCGAGCACTTCTGTCTTGGTCGTCCATTCTTACAATTCCCTATTGGCTCCTGTTCATATTGTATATTATCCATATATCCCTATGCTTACCCCTGCTTTCCTCAGAATTTCGAACATATTGCACTATTTTACGTTGTCGAACTTTTTTTCAGGTCGACAAATCATATGAATGTGTCAAGATTTCTCTTTAATCTTGCTTCTATTGTCTACCGCAACGTCAGAATTGCCTCTCTGGTACCGTTCCCTTTCCTGAAGCCAAACTGATCGTCATCTAACACCTCCTCAATTATCTTTTCCATTCTTTTGTCTGTTATTTTTGTCAGAAACTTGGGGGCACGAGCTGAGCTTATTGTGTGATAATTCTCGCACTTGTCAGCTCTCGCAGTCTTCGGAACTGAGTGGATTCTTTTTTTCCGGAAGTCAGATGGTATTTCACCAGAGTCATACATTCTACATATAGACGTCAACAGTCGTTATTTCGCCACTTGATCCAATGATTTAGGAATTCTGATGGAATGTTCTCTATCTCTTCTGCCGTTTATGATCGTAAGCTCTCCAAAGCTCTTTTAAATTCTGATTCTAATACTGCATCCCCTATCTCCTCAAAATTGACTCCAGTTTCTTCTTCTATCACACCACACAAATCTTCCCGCTCATAGAGGCGTTCATTGTACTCTTTCCACCTGTCCGCCCTCGTCTCTGCATGTAACAGCGTAATTCCCGTTGCACTCTTACTGTTACCATTCTTGCTTTTAATTTCACCGAAGGTTATTATGACTTTCCTATAAACTGAGTAAGTCCTTCCGGCAATCATTCCTTTCTCGATTCCTTCATATTTTTCATGCAGTTATTCCGCTTCAGCTTCCCCCCACTTACAATTTAATTCATTCCTCAGTGACTTCTATTTCTGTACTCCGGAATTTCTCTGAACATTTTTGTACTTCCTTCTTTCATCGATTAACTGAGGTATTTCTTCTCTTAACATGGTTTCTTGGCAGTTACCTTCTTTGTACCTATGTTTTCCTTTACAACTTCCGTGATTTCCCTCTTTAAAGTTATCCTTTCCTCTTCAACTGTGCTACCTACTTAGCTACTCTTTATTGCTGTGTCTATAACTACAGATAACTTCCTTAGTACTTCTGTATTCCACTTCCTTGCGTACTGATTCTTCCTGACTAACCTGTTAAACTTCAGCCTACTCATCATCACTACTACATTGTGATCTGAGTCTATATCTGCTCCTGGGTACTCGCTACAACACTTTATCTCTTTTCGGAATCTATATCTGACCATGATGTAATGTAACTGGAACCTTCCCGTATCACCCAGCTTTTTCCAAGGATATCTCCTCCTCTTGAGATTCTTGAACAGAGTATTAGTTATTCCTAGCTGAAATTTACTAACGGCCTCAATTAGTTTTTCTCCTCTCTCATTCCTTGTCCCAAGCCCTAATTCTCCTGTAACCGTTTCTTCTACTCATTCCCCCACAGTTGCACTCCATTCCCCCACGACTATTAGATTTCCATCTCCCTTAACGTAGTGTAATATCCTTTCAGTATCCGTATGTACTTTCTCTATCTCTTCATCTTCAGCTTGCTACGTTCGCTGTTGATGTTGGTTTGCTGTCGATTCTGATAAGAAAAACGCTATCACTGAACTGTTCACATTCACTGACCTACCTTCCTATTGATAACGAATCCTACTTAAGTTGTACCATTTTCTACTGCTCTTGATATTATCGTATACTCATCTGACCAGAAATCCTTATCTTTCCATTTCAGTTCACTGACCTCTACTATATCTAGATTGAGCCTTTGCAGCCGCTCTTGGCAGCCGTGCGGTCTTAGGCGCCTTGTCACGGTTCGCGCGGCTCCCCCCGTCGGAGATTCGAGCCCTCCCTCGAGCACGGGTGTGTGTGTTGTCCATGGCGTAAGTTAGTTTAAGTTAGATTAAGTAGTGCGTAGGCCTAGGGACGGATGACTTTAGCAGTTTGGTCCCATAGGAGCTTACCATAAATTTCCAAATTTCGTTTGCATTTCCCTTCTCAGATTTTTTAAGTCCCACTTCATTCAACTTAATTTTCAACATCGGAATTACTGACCAGTGTACTGCTACCCCTTTCATAAAAGCATTTGTAGCCAACAGAGGTTCTGGCCAGGTGTATACCTCCTCCATCAGTACAGGAACTTACCACAAATTTCCAAATTTCCTTTGCATTTCCCTCCTCAGATATTTTAAGTCCCATTTTATTCAACTTAATTTTCACCATCAGAATTACTGACCAGTGTACTGTTATCCCTTTCATAAAAGCAGTTGTAGCCAACAGAGGGATTGGCCAGGTCTATACTTCCTCCATCAGTACAGTTACCGGCATTTTTAATATAATATTTTTGTTTGACTGGTTCTTTGTTTGTGATACTTCATCGAAGGTAGAATATTTTTGATTCCTTCACATTGATTTTCTGTTTTCACTCGTTTATGAGGTAAAAAAAGTAAATACCTATTAATACAGGTCTTTCTTTCACTCTATTCTCTTTGCTTTTACACACCACAAAGCACAAAAATGGAAGTAAACGACATTCATGCACCACTGATCACTTACAGTTCATTGTCGACTACGGAAAGTTTTGAAAGATAATTTCATTCACTGACACTCACTGTTTGACTGCATAGGTTGGTGGTAGTCCTTATGACGACCACATACAACTTCTAAAGAAAAGAACCGGTCTGCGACCACATGTGACAAATGAACACCTCTTCAGCAAATTAAAAGAAATATAACAAAATACGCTGCTTTAAACTAGTTAACTATTATCTGAAATTTGGAGGAAACGCTTTTGCCGAAAGGGTTTTGTCATGTAACTGTTTTGTTACACCTCTAGCCATTCAGGGTAGGATTAGGGAGGGTATACTTTTCGTTCCAAAGGTAAGCAAAATTTCTGACAGGTGTCTTTCATCATGAATATCCATAAAGAGGCCGCATTCGCTTGCACGTTTCGTCACTCAGTCGGTCGACAGTGACTTTTCATTTTCTTGTACCTTACTAATAATCCTCGTAGCTTGTTGACATGTAATCTATATTTCCTTATGAGGTATGTATTGTTCACAAGCACTAAAATGCTGAATATTCTCGCTCTAGAAATGCAAATTTAGTTTAGTATTTATCGTCATTAGGTACCATACATTTAGTTTTTGGAGAATAATGTCGTTTATAAGATTTTCCTCCCCTGGTCGAATGGTTAATGCCATTGCCTTCCGTGCGACGGGGCCCAGGTTCGATCCGTGAACCTCCTCAAGGATTTTTCTGGGATAGGGAAGTCTTGAACGGGGTCCGCTCAGGCTCGAGAGGCCAGATGAGGAGATGCTTGAATAAAGAAGCAACGGCATCACCAAGATTTTTCTACTAGCTATAATGGCCGGAGGGATGGATGCCATGCTGGTCACATACACCACAATTATCCATCTTATTGCCTTGTAGACAGCAGTCGGCCGCTTAGGATAGGCGTAAACGGTAATACGTTAGTGGTGTTTACGTTTTACTTATTTCTTACGTTTTCCTAACGTCCATTTATGATATAATAACAATTCTTCCTTTTTATATTCTTATGCAAGTGGGTCTCCGAGAAACACGACCATGTTTTCCACGAATATATTCCTACATGTTGAAAATAAACTGATGCTTTCTCTCGTTGGCGTGTCGCTAACTGTTCACTTGAACCTGATACGAATACTGAAACAAAAAGAATGATATTTTGTATCGATAATTTACCAAATGCCATGTCCATTAGTGAAATATCAATATTGGGGTGTATATTTTCAATATTCGATTTCGAAAATATCGAAATGTACTCGCCTGTTGTTCAGCAATTGAAAGATTTTCTCACTGCAAACACTTGTTGTCTGGCAACAGACATTCCCACACTTTCGAGAATCTCAGCATGCTGACTGTCGTACACTGCAATAGCTCTAAGATGGTTGTACACTGCCGGTTAAGAAACTAATACGCCGTGTTAAACGTTTGCGATTCCCCCCAGATTTATTGTTGCAGCAGAGCATATGTAGTGAATAAAATTATTACATTGTAGATCAATAGCACAAGGGGTTTCAGTGTAGCAGGTGTCGACCCATGCTGAAAGACCCATGTTAGTATGTGGTATAGCCTCCAAAACGCGGCATGCAGGCTGGCACTGTCTCTGGCATCCAGTCTATCGTACGGATGGCGAATACTATCCTGGGAAAGATACTCCACGCCTGCTCGACCTGTGCACGTAGTTCTGCAGAAGTTGTTGGTTGATGAGTCTCACGAGTCACTTCTCATCCCATCACATCCCACACGTGGTCGATTCAAGTCCGGATCATGCTGGCCATGGAAGTTGCTGCACGTCTTGCAGAGCAAGATGAGTTTCACGGTCAGTGTATGGAAGAGCATTATACTGTTGGAACAACACGCTATTGCAAGAACGGCAAAAGAAAGGGTCTAAAAAAACTTTGCACATGCCGAGCGCTGGTTACCGTACCCTTCAAAAACACCAAGGTTTGCAGCTTACCGCAGCCCAGACCATAAGACCTGTGTGACCAGTGTTTCTAGGACGAAAACACTCTGCGAAACAGCGCTCACAGGTCTATGTCACATGCGCAAACGACAACCACTTGTGTGCAGCCATAATCCGCTTTCATTGTTGTAGACCTAGGTGCACCATTTCATCTTCCAAGTCATCCTCTGACAGTCCCAGTGGACCCGTGTGCGTCGATGCAGTGGTGTGAGTGACGGGCTAGAAGTGCCCTTAGCCCCCCACCCCCCCCCCCCCCCTTGCTGCTAATAATCGGTTCGCAACACTTCGTGTTGACACAATATATATAAATCTTTTCAAAATTTATATTAATCTTTTCACAATATATATAAATGACCTAGTAGATAGTGTCGGAAGTTCCATGCGGCTTTTCGCGGATGATGCTGTAGTATACAGAGAAGTTGCAGCATTAGAAAATTGCAGCCAAATGCAGGAAGTTCTGCAGTGAATAAGCACTTGGTGCAGGGAGTGGCAACTGGCCCTTAACATAGACAAATGTAATGTGTTGTGAATACATAGAAAGAAGGATCCTTTATAGTATGATTATATGATAGCGGAACAAACACTGGTAGCAGTTACTTCTGTAAAATATCTGGGAGTGTGCGTGCGGAACGATTTGAAGTGGAATGATCATATAAAAATAATTGTTGGTAAGGCGGGTACCAGGTTGAGATTCATTGGGAGCAAACTCAAGTGGCAAACTCTGCAAGAGAGGCGCTCTGCATCGCGGCGTAGCTTGCTGTTCAGGTTTCGAGAGGGTGCGTTTCTGGATGAGGTATCGAATATATTGCTTCCCCCTACTTATACCTCCCGAGGAGATCACGAATGTAAAATTAGAGAGATTCGAGCGCGCACGGAGGCTTTCCGGCAGTTGTTCTTCCCGCGAACATACCCGACTGGAACAGGAAAGGGAGGAAATGACAGTGGCACGTAAAGTGCCCTCCGCCACACACCGTTTGATGGCTTTCGGAGTATAGATGTAGATGTAGACACGTCTGAGCTCATAAGCCCTTTTCTCTGGCCTGTGGTAGCTGTGCAGCTTGCTACTGCTGCCCTCACAAAATGAAGATTCTGACAGGCGTCTGTGCTACGTGGACGTTCAGAACTTCGTCGACAGCGTGTCTGCGCAGCCGCTGATACCAGCATCATTGCACAACTGAAACAGGACGTCCAACTTGTGTGGCAGTTCTGCAAAAGGACCATCGTGCCACTCGGAAACCCACAATTTGACCCCTTCTTAACTGGCTCTGTTGACTGTAGAAAGCACGAGTGAGTCTTCGTGGCATGGTTGCCTGCTTGATTCACACGTTTGCACCACAATGATCCTTGTGACTGTGAGAGTTACCTACAAAACGGTCGACACAGATGGCGCTCTGGTAACTATGCCGCTACGTTATCTGTTGTCGGACGACGTTGAAACCAGTATCAGTACATACACACCCGGGTGGCATATTCCGTCACCGGATAAGAATCGACGTCATTTTCCCAGGTTTACTAATCTTTTTCCGGCAGTTCTTCAAAAGGGCCATCCTGTGCAAAAAATGTAGTTTCTTAGAGAAAACCATAGCGACATTAAGCTACCCGCATTGCAATTTCAATTCGAACCTACTTCAAAAGTTTTGTCTACACTAGTTCATTTTATCACTCACTTTATATATGCTTTGTATTTTTGTACGTAAGTTTATCCTTATTTCATTGTCATTACAGGTATTTTACGCCATAAAAATCCGAGTCTTGTGGTTACAACTCCTTTTTCATATAACTAAACTGAATGGATTCTCACAAGCAGCAACAGCCCCCCCCCCCCTCTCTCTCCAGTACAACCATCCCTATCCCGCCCCCCTCCTAAGGGTACCATTGTTCTGCAGTGACGTTTGCAGCTGCCGTCCACTTACTTTTCGTCACAATCCGCCTCAATGACCGGCCATCACTATATCACGATTACTCCACACACTCTTTCGCGTGTGTTATGACTTGCGGATGATATTTCCGCTTTCCCTGTATGTGGTATAAATTTTTGATACGGTCATTCTTGAAACACCAAACACTTCTGCTTCGTTGGTTATGGAAGCATCCATCATCTGAGCACCTAGAATTTGCCCACTTTTGAATTCGCTTAGCACTCTCAACTACAACCCAGAGGTTGTACAGAATTTCAGGGAGAGCATAAGGGAACAATTGACAAGAATCGGGAAAAGAAATACAGTAGAAGAAGAATGTGTAGCTTTGAGGGATGAAATAGTGAACGCAGCAGAGGATCAGTTAGGTAAAAAGACGAGAGCTAGTAGAAATCCTTGGGTGACAGAAGAAATATTGAATTTAACTGAAGAAAGGAGAACATACAAAAATGCAGTAAATGGAGCAGGCAAAAAGGAATACAAACGTTTCAAAAATCAGATCAACAGGAACTGCAAAATGGCTAAGCAGGCATGGCTAGATGACAGTAATAAAGATGTAGAGGCTTATCTCATTAGGGGTAAGATAGATACTGCCTACAGGAAAATTAAAGAGACCTTTGGAGAAAAGCGAACCACTTGTTTGAATATCAAGAGCTCACATGGAAACTCAGTTCTAAGCAAAGAAGGGAAAGCAGAAAGGTGGAATGAGTATATAGACGGACTATACAAGGGCGATATACTTGAGGGCAATGTTATAGAAAGGGAGGAGGATGTAGATGAAGATGAAATGGGAGATATGATACTGCGTGAAGAGTTTGATAGAGCATTGAGAGACCTAAGTCGAAACAAGGCCCCGGGAGTAGACAACATTCCATTGGAACTACTGACAGCCTTGGGAGAGCCAGTCCTGACAAAACTACCATCTGGTAAGCAAAATGTATGAGACAGGCGAAATACCCTCAGACTTCAAGAAGAATATAATAATTCCAATCCCAAAGAAAGCAGGCGTTGACAATTGCGAAAATTACCGAACTATCAGTTTAATAAGTCACAGCTGCAAAATAGTAACGCGAATTCTTTACAGACGAATGGAAAAACTGGTAGAAGCCGACCTCGGGGAAGATCAGTTTGGATTCCGTAGAAAAATGGGAGCACGTGTGTCAATAGTGACCCTACGACTTATCTTAGAAGATACATTAAGAAAAAGCAAACCTACGTTTCTAGAATTTGTAGACATAGAGAAAGCTTTTGACAATGTTGACTGGAATATTCTCTTTCAAATTCTGAAGGTGGCAGGAGTAAAATACACTGAGTGAAAGGCTATTTACAATTTGTACAGAAACCAGAGGGCAGTTATAAGAGTCGAGGGACGTGAAAGGGAAGCAGTGGTTGGGAAGGGGGTGAAACAGCTATGTAGCCTCTCCTATATGTTATTCAATCTGTATATTGAGCAAGCAGTAAAGGAAACAAAAGAAAAATTTGGAGTAGGAATTAAAATCCATGGAGAAGAAATAAAAACTTTGAGTTTCGCCGATGACATTGTAAATCTGTCAGAGACAGCAAAGGACTTGGAAGAGCAGTTGAACAGAATGGACAGTGTCTTGAAGGGAGGATATAAGATGAACATCAACAAGAGAAAACAAGGATAGCGGAATGTAGTCGAATTAAGTCGGGTGATGCTGAGGAGATTAGATTAGGTAGTGAGACACCTAAAGTAGTAAATGAGTTTTGCTATTTGGGGAGCAAAATAATTGATGGTGGTCGAAGTAGAGAGGATATAAAATGTAGACTGGCAATGGCAAGGAAAGGGTTTCTAGAGAAGAGAAATCTCTTAACATCGAGTATAGATTGAAATGTCAGGAAGTCGTTTCTGAAAGTATTTGTATGGAGTGTAGCCATGTATGGAAGTGAAACATGGACGATAAATAGTTTAGACAAGAAGAGAATAGAAGCTTTCGAAATGTGGTGCTACAGAAGAATGCTGAAGATTAGATGGGTCGATCACATAACTAATGAGGAGGTATTGAATAGGAATGGGGAGTAGAGAAGTTTGTCGCACAACTTGACTAGAAGAAGGGATCGGTTGGTAGGACATGTTCTGAGGCATCAAGCGATCACCAATTTAGTATTGGAGGGCAGCGTGGAGGGTAAAAATCGTAGAGCGAGACCAAGAGATGAATACGCCAAACAGATTCAGAAGGATGTAGGCTGCAGTACGTACTGGAAGATGAAGAAGCTTGCACAGGATAGAGTAGCATGGAGAGCTGCATCAAACCAGTCTCAGGACTGAAGACCACAACAACAACGAAGTTAACTCAAGCTGTACACTCGCCTCTATTGTTTACAGGAAGTCATGTATGCAAGCTGTGTTTCACGCTGATGTTTCTCTACCTTTTTAAGAGAAGCTTGCTTTTTTCCAGGAATACAATGTTGTCAGATCGGAATATCCGGTCGGATTTTGGAACACACGTACGTTATCGATATGGCGCGGCAATGCTGTGCATCGGATCCTTTACATTTATTGGCAACTAGAGTGTCCAGAGCTTTTTTCCAGTCACGCAGAGCTCTTCAGTGAGCAAGAGCTCACAATAAAAAGTCCTCGTTACTTTATTTCACCAGACATGGTTTGAGATATCAGAGTTACTAGCATACAGCTTTCAGAAGTGTCCAAACCCCATTCACAACGATGGCCCACTCTGGGACACGAACCTGTGTCCAGAGGCGTGGGACGTATCTGGCTACAACGCCAAGGCGCTGATTGCATTCCTGCGGCGGCACCGGACTGGCAATTGTGGCGAACGGCTGCGCTGGTAGTCGCTCTCTGGAGCGGACAAACCGCGGAATTCCGGCTCTAGAACACCGCTGAGAGACCCTGACGGCGGCCCAGGGGTGCAGCAGCAGTACAACTCGCCGCAAACATCTCAGGGCCACCCTGAACTTCTGTAAGGAAGCTCTCAGTCTCGTAATCTGTTGTGCGACATCTGCAGTTTATAGGGATGACAACTCGAAAAGTTGTGGTTTGCGACTGTAGTCTTCGAAACAAAACCTCTCCTTGCCGCTGTGCCATGTGCTGTTCTCTTCGTCCGTGGGCAGGGTGTTAAAAATAGTGCACATACATTCACATCCTTCGGCGCTGTACAGCATTTACAGATTTAGAAAAAGCTTTTCCGAATATCGTCTGGATCAGACTTTCCAATTTCTGGAAGTAGCAGGGTGGAAATTCAGCAAGTGGAAAGCTATCCATAACCAGTAGAAATCGAAGGAGTTGAAAGAGAGGCAGGAATCAGGAAGAGAAGGAGGCAGGGTTGTAATCTATCCCCATTTTATTCCACCTGTGCTCTAAGTAAGTATTAAACTAAACTAATGAGAAATTTGTAAAGGGAGTTACGATTCAAGGAGAGTAAGTAAAAATCTGAGGAAACGTCGATGTTACTGAATTTTTGACAGAAACGACAAAAGATTTGGAATGTAAATGAAATGAATAGTGTCTTGAAAAGAGATTATAAATTGAACGTCAACAAAATTAGGACAAGGATCGTAGTCGAATTAAACCAGCAACCTTGTGGGAACTGGATTAGGGAATGAGATGTTATAAGTAGCATAGGTGAGATTCGTTATTTGGGCAGGAAAATGACTATATAAGGTGTACAAATATATGAAATAGAGACTGGCTTGAGCAAGAAATTAGTTTCAGAAATAGAGAAAAATTTAGGTATTAAGGGATTCATTCTGGAAGCATTTTTAAGGCATTTAATCATGTACAGGAGAAAAACCTGGGCCATAGAGACTTGAGAGAGAATGGTGGTACTGTTCAAGAGTGTTGAAGATGAATAATTAATGAAGAGGTATTCAGCTGAGCTGAGGGGAAAATAAAAATCTTGACCAAAAGTAAGAATCGGTTGATAGTCACATATGAGTCAACAAGGCTTAGTCAGAATTAAATTTTCGCTCTGCAGCGGAATGAGTTGATATGAATTTCCTGGCGGTGTGAGAGGTACAACTTGTAGATGGAGGCTTAGGGTTTGATTGCAGAAAGTGAATTCAAATGGACGTAGTTTCAGCAGTTATACAGAGACGAACGGGCTTGCCTAGAATAGATTACTGTGCAGAGCTATATCGAAGTGGTCTTCGGATTGTTGATCACAACGGCAATATACCCACTCCAGTTAGCATTGGTCGTACCTTGGGAAAATGAATTGAGCTCTGGGTCATTTTGTTCGTTCCAGGGACGGTCAGCATCCAGTGATGGAGGCAGTCATCTCGTTGACTTTCGTTCCTCATTTCTCATTGGTCAAAGCTGTCACTTCACCAACTGTGACAGGTATAATCTCTGATGGTTCTAACTCAGTGCCAGTCTCATAACATCTCAATTCTACTACTGAGAAGAGTAAGACTTTCCCCTCCTTGGATTTCTTTTGAGAACGTGCTGAGGCACGTGTTAATGAGTTAAAAGCACAGGCGAAAAAATAAACAGTAAATTACTGACAACATAATCAAGCTGGCCGGAAGACTATATAAAGCCTTTTTGTAGTTTTCGCGACTTCAGACTGGAATTTCAATTATACGTAAATGCTTTGTAGTATTTTCCGTTTGCATGTTGGAATAACAGGGTAATAAAACTGATGACATTTGTATCACAGCTCGTTCAAGTGTGTACGCACTTTTATCCCTCTATTTCCAGAATATTGTGATTTAAGAGAATGTGATTTATATTTTCTCTCTAACTTTTTGTTACTGGTTTTGATTAGTTCAGTTATCAGAGAATTGATATTTGGAGCTATATCAAAACATTTATGTAATGCTACATGACTACTGTGTATTTTATGGCTTATAAAGCGAAATAAAATAAGAATACTGTTTAATACTGTTTAATGCAGTATCCCATTACTGAAATAATTTCGCATTACATCAGTCACTTCCCACTTCTCATGTGTCATAAAAGAGATTATTTAGATCGAAGATTTTTTAACGTGTTGCAGCCCTGTCAGCAACTGTGATAAATTAATATGTCAAAAATACGCCTCAGTTGCGAAATGTTACTGGTCTTTATACCCAGGTTTCAGCTAGAGTAATCAAGCCTTCATCAGAAGCATAAAATAAATTAATACATCCCAGAGTAAGGCACGGTCAAACATAAAAAGCTAAAGTACCGTGGTACCATGTCAAGCTACTGTAACCGGCCGGTGTGGCCGAGTGGTTCTAGGCGCTTCAGTCTGGAACCGCGCTACCGCTACGGTCGCAGGTTCGAATCCTGCCTCGGGCATGGATGTGTGTGATGTTCTTAGGTTGGTTAGGTTTAAGTAGTTCTAAGTTCTGGGAGACTGATGGCCTCCGATGTTAAGTCCCCTAGTGCTCAGAGCCAGAGCCAAGCTACTTTACTTGCTGAGGAACAGCCTCTGCCCCACTTCGTGGAAAGCTGAAGGTTAGCGGCGGATGCTACGTTTGACCATGGCTTTATTCTGGCATGTATTAGTTTATTTTATGCTTCTGAAGAAGGCTGGATTACTCCAGCTGAAACCTGGGTGAAAATCAGTAACAATTCGCAACTGAGGCGGATTTTTTACATATTGATACAACATAAAAATCAGTATAAACCTACTTGACATATGGTATAGCACTAAAAATAGTGCTACAAAATAATGAAGACTGCTCACAGTCCGATTCCAGGAAGTCTTTTTCATTATCCGATTCATTTTGTTCAAGTGCGGCATCCCTAGTTATTCTTGGTGGTTGTGTTTCTCCTTATGGAACCAAGCAGAAGACTTCTTGAAGGATAGAAGGAATAAATGGAAGCAAGTGTAAAGGACTTTTGTATTGAGAATGCTTTAACTTTGGAGGTTGGTTGGATAAAGGAGACAAGAAGACGTTCGTGGGAGCTTCACCTTTTCTCTCAAGTTTTGTTAGATCGTATGTAAGAAACTCATATTATCATTTAAAGCTAGTTTGTATTGGACGAAATATGGCGAATCCTTTTCCGAATGGAACTATATTATCTTTCTAATATATTTTTCTGAATCTTTCAATACTGGATTCATTGCTTCCGTACTTAAGAACAGCATGTATTATCACTGGAATGACGGTGCATTTGCATCTTGCTTTAGTGATAGTAAGAGTCCCGTACGTAGGAACAAAGTTGTAGAGTATACTCTTTTTCCTTTTCTTAAGTGTCTCAAAATTTTTAACACACTATGTGAATGTGACCGGAAACATGGACTCTATAATCCACTACGTTGATATTTGCGTGGGTGGCGACGTAACTCCAAAAAACTTTGCTATGTTTTTTTTTTCTTATCTTGTCTTTCAAAGTCAACTCTGAAAAATTAATGACTTTAACACTGAAATTGAATCCTTTTTATGTTCGTGAGTAAACAGGACACAGTTTCGTGGGACCCTCTTGATCCTTAATTTTCAGGCCGCACATGCATATGGCTGTTTAAAGTTACCTGGTTGTGTACAGAGAAATTGTAAGTTCACAGCTGTCGTCTATGATACACTTCGGTACAGGTTAGAACAGAATATGTAAATCAAAGCTATCGGCATGCCTAATTTCTGTATTCAGGGCTAATTGTTTTGCTTTTTATCTAACATTTCTTTCCGTTTCTGCTTGTCTAAAATGTAACTCTCAGTTCGAATCTTAGTCTGGTGTGCCTTTTAGCTCGTCGCCGCGATTCCGCTTGATGTCGCGCTTTAGATTAAAGCAATAATCTCCCTTTAATTCACATATCAGTATACGGCCTATCAAATCGAAGATTAATTTTTTTTACCACGTGACTTACCATGCCCTTCACAGAATTTGGTGTACAATGTATAAAGCGTTTTTGAGATAATTTCTGTGTCCTGTGCTTAGGTAGCGTGTGTTGGGACTGTCAGCTCTGGTACTGTGACTTAGAAATCAAGGAGAGGAAGTAAAACGTTTTATAAATTTAGTTTCTTTCTTGGGTATTTTATTCGATGCCTGATGATTTCCTCGCATAGCTCCCGATTGTACAACACTTAAAGTCGTTTTAATACACACATCAAGAAAAATTTTTCATCACCCCGGTTCCAGGAACTCCTGAAGATAGACGTTGACTGTGTATATTGTATCACAGACACAGTCCATTTGACTGTTCAGAGATTTCACTAAACCCGCAGAAAGATGTAAACAACCATTCATGATCAGCGCCTATTAGACGGAGTGGTCCGACAGACGACCAGTTCCAGTGATTCCACCAGCAAGGAGGTACACGGTTCGCGTTGTCTGTAGTTCAACCATGCCTAGACTGTCAATACCGCCGTTCGATCCCATCCGCATTGTTACTTTGTATCAGGAAGGCTTCTCAACAATGGAAGTGTTCAGGCGTCTCGGAGTGATGCAAAGCGATGTTGTTCGCATATGGAGGAGACACAGAGAGACAGGAACTGTTGATGACATGCCTCGCTTATGCCGCCCAAGGGCTACTAATGCAGTGGATGACCGATACTTACGGATTATGGCTCGGAGGAACCCTGACAGCAACACCACCATGTTGAATAATTGTTTTCGTGCATCCACAGGACATCGTGTTACGACTCAAACTGTGCGCAATAGCTTGCATGATGCGCAATCTCATTCCCGAAGTCCATAGCGAGGTCCATCTTTGCAACCACGACACGATGCAGTGTGGTAGAGATGGGCCCAACAACATGCCGAAAGGACTGCTCAGGATTGGCATCACGTTCTCTTCACCGATGAGTGTCGCATATGCCTTCAATCGGACAATCGTCAGAGACGTGTTTGGAGGCAACCCAGTCAGGCTGAACGCCTTAGATACACCATCCAACGAGTGCAGCAAGGTGGAGGTTCCCTGCTGTTTTGGGTTGGCATTATATTGGGCCGACGTACGCCGCTGGTGGTCACGGAAGGCGCCGTAACAGCTGTACGATGTGTGAATGCCATCCTCCGACCGACAGTGCAACCATATAGGCCGCATATTGGCGAGGCATTCGTCTTCATGCAGGACAACTAGCGCCCTTATCGTGCACATATTGTGAATGAATTCCTTCAGGATAACCACATCGCTCGACTAGAGTGGCCAGCATGTTCTCAAGGCATGAGCCCTATCGAACGTTCCTGGGATGGATTGGAAAGGGCTGTTTATCGACGACGTGACCCATCAAGCACTCTGAGGAATGGGACAATCTGGACCAACAGTGCCTTGACGAACATGTGGATACTATGCCACGACGAATACAGGCATGCATTAATGCCAGAGGACGTTCTACTGGGTATTAGAGGTACTGGTGTGTACAGCAATCTGGACCACCACTTCTGAAGGTAGTACAACGTGCAATGTGTGGTTTTGATGTCTATGTTGATCTCTATTCCAATTTTATGTACAGGTTCCGGGACTCGCGGAACCGAGGTGGTGCAAAACTTTCTTTGATGTATGTATTTATTAATCTCTTGTTAGTAATATCTAGAGGTTCGTTGTAGAACGTTTTTTTTAATTTTTTATGTATTTTTTATTGTTGTAGAATGAATTTCTTTATCTTTGGAATATGAGTTGCAATACATGTATTTGAGAAAAGATCTTGCAAGTCCCAGGAAGCCATTTTCCAGTGATCATGGAATACTGTCTACAAGCCTTCAGGTGGAGAATGTTCATTACACTTTTATCAGCATTGATGATTGTGTAGCTGAAACGAACGCTCTCGCTGTTCGACTTATTTGTATCTAATATACACTCCTGGAAATGGAAAAAAGAATACATCGACACCGGTGTGTCAGACCCACCATACTTGCTCCGGACACTGCGAGAGGGCTGTACAAGCAATGATCACACGCACGGCACAGCGGACACACCAGGAACCGCGGTGTTGGCCGTCGAATGGCGCTAGCTGCGCAGCATTTGTGCATCGCCGCCGTCAGTGTCAGCCAGTTTGCCGTGGCATACGGAGCTCCATCGCAGTCTTTAACACTGGTAGCATGCCGCGACAGCGTGGACGTGAACCGTATGTGCAGTTGACGGACTTTGAGCGAGGGCGTATAGTGGGCATGCGGGAGGCCGGGTGGACGTACCGCCGAATTGCTCAACACGTGGGGCGTGAGGTCTCCACAGTACATCGATGTTGTCGCCAGTGGTCGGCGGAAGGTGCACGTGCCCGTCGACCTGGGACCGGACCGCAGCGACGCACGGATGCACGCCAAGACCGTAGGATCCTACGCAGTGCCGTAGGGGACCGCACCGCCACTTCCCAGCAAATTAGGGACACTGTTGCTCCTGGGGTATCGGCGAGGACCATTCGCAACCGTCTCCATGAAGCTGGGCTACGGTCCCGCACACCGTTAGGCCGTCTTCCGCTCACGCCCCAACATCGTGCAGCCCGCCTCCAGTGGTGTCGCGTCAGGCGTGAATGGAGGGACGAATGGAGACGTGTCGTCTTCAGCGATGAGAGTCGCTTCTGCCTTGGTGCCAATGATGGTCGTATGCGTGTTTGGCGCCGTGCAGGTGAGCGCCACAATCAGGACTGCATACGACCGAGGCACACAGGGCCAACACCCGGCATCATGGTGTGGGGAGCGATCTCCTACACTGGCCGTACACCACTGGTGATCGTCGAAGGGACACTGAATAGTGCACGGTACATCCAAACTGTCATCGAACCCATCGTTCTACCATTCCTAGACCGGCAAGGGAACTTGCTGTTCCAACAGGACAATGCTCGTCCGCATGTATCCCGTGCCACCCAACGTGCTCTAGAAGGTGTAAGTCAATTACCCTGGCCAGCAAGATCTCCGGATCTGTCCCCCATTGAGCATGTTTGGGACTGGATGAAGCGTCGTCTCACGCGGTCTGCACGTCCAGCACGAACGCTGGTCCAACTGAGGCGCCAGGTGGAAATGGCATGGCAAGCCGTTCCACAGGACTACATCGAGCATCTCTACGATCGTCTCCATGGGAGAATAGCAGCCTGCATTGCTGCGAAAGGTGGATATACACTGTACTAGTGCCGACATTGTGCATGCTCTGTTGCCTGTGTCTATGTGCCTGTGGTTCTGTCAGTGTGATCATGTGATGTATCTGGCCCCAGGAATGTGTCAATAAAGTTTCCCCTTCCTGGGACAATGAATTCACGGTGTTCTTATTTCAATTTCCAGGAGTGTACTTCTTACCTTCATTTCTGAGGGTCTTTGCACTCCGTTTTTTTTCCTGGTTTCTATTCTTCTTATTTGTTTTCTGTCCGTATTTTGGCTGAACAGTCTTCATCGGTGGAGGTACTGAAGTTTCAAAGGCTACATTTCCCTCACCACTGTCTTCCCCAAGAAAATCACATACGCCTGAAAGCACAATCAAGTTACTAAACATATTGTTTGTTAACCAATCAGTTCGGTTTTGAAGTTCATTAAATATGTGGCTAAAGCCTGAAGTTAGTTTATTTTGTAAAACGACCAGTAAACCAAATCAATACAGAAACACC
Source organism: Schistocerca americana (assembly GCF_021461395.2). Lineage (NCBI taxonomy): Eukaryota > Metazoa > Arthropoda > Insecta > Orthoptera > Acrididae > Schistocerca > Schistocerca americana. The sequence goes on from NC_060124.1 coordinate 149,064,892, forward strand.
TAGGAAACTATTTGTTAGGTTAAATTGATTTTTATATTACATACCCTGTAATGACTTGAATAACCACTTGATTATACAAGAAAGAGTAGCGAAAATAATTTCCTTTCATCCCTTATCGCGATAATTTCAAATAATTGTAGTCGATAATATTGATGATGATACTTTTAAAACTTTGTATACTTAAGATCCTTACAATTAACTATTATAACACGATAAAGTACTGTAAACGTGAAAGCATTTTTATCAACATGACCTCCTCTTACGTAAGAGGATACGAATACACATGTATCTATTTGGTACCAAATGTTTTGTTACATCTTGTAACTAGTTTTCTTTTAATTTAGAAGAGAGCAGCTCGGAGTGAGATTACACTTTATCCCTTTCCCACAACAATTTTTTATGCTCCACCATGACCTATGTGGGCTTATCTCATTTTTCTGCAAAATGGTACTTATACCCCTTCATTTAGTTAAGAAAGTGTAGACCTTACCACACTGGCTAAGTACAGCCACTATACCAACTGATGCAGTACAGCACTGGACAAATAAATCAGTCAGTGTTCATAAATAAGATCACAGATGCAAACATTAGATATTCCACTCGTGGATTGTGGGACCCCATGAAGGAAACCACAACTGTTCGTCACAAGCAACGACAGTACAGAATATATAACATGTAATTAAGAGTTACCACGAAAAAATTTGAAGGCGGATGCTTGTCCATAGTCAATATTACTAGCTGTTGTACCCATGAACATTCTCGCTTCCCTAATTAATGACAAAATGATTCATCCACTTCGAATACTGCAAGCGTAACGTACAAAAATGTTCCTCATTACAGATTCCACAATAAAAATTATATCGGAGTTATCAATTACCGTATCACAAATGGGAACAACCTACCACACTGCCTATGGACAACCACTGTACCAACTATTACAGGAGGGTACTGAACAAATGTATCACTGAATGCCTGCTAGACTGGGATTCACAACTACGGCCTAGGGTAGAGTCCTGTTTTACACTGAGCTGACAAATGTCATGGAACAGTTCCTAATATCGTGTCGGACCAAGTTTTACCGGAGTAGTGCAGCAGATCGTCGTGGCAAGGACTCAACAAGTCGTTGGAATTCCCCTGCGGAAATACTAAGCCATATTTTCTCTGTAGCCGTCTGTAGTTGCGAAAGTGTTGTCGGTGCAGGATGCTGCGCAGGAACTGATCTCTCTATTGTGTCCCATAAATGTTCGATGGGATTCGCGTCAGGTGATCTGGTCGGTCCAACCATTCGCTCGAATTTTCCAGAACGTTCTTCAAAGCAATCGCGAACCACTGTGGTCCGGTAACATGGCGCATGGTCGTCCGTAAAAATTATATTGCACCTGATTACCATTGTCTAACTAATCGCAGTAGTATTACTATTATTCAAACAAACATCGGATACCATTTCTGACTGCATGAAGGAAACTCAAACCATCCGTTATAGTGCTCCGGTGCTCCGTATCTCAGCATATGAGATACATCCTAGCATCTCTGTGTCATTAGTGGACAAATTGGCACCTACATGTATGCTTGTTCTCTATACTGGCAACACTGAAACCTTAAGCTGGAAGAAAAGGGATGCTGTACTATGCCTTGCAGAAAGTTATCGTATGGTGGGCATGCCAACTGTTTTCTAAAACTTCGTATCCCGCAGTGTAAATCTCCCGTTACTAGTTCACTGGCAGAAATAGTGTATTCATCTTGAGACAGGTCGAAGCTGCGCACATACATGGCGTATAATGAACAAGAACGAAACAATCTGTGACGATACAGATTAATATGATCTATCAGACGGAAAATACGAATGCATTATTCACACGCAACAAATTACATTAAATTACTTTGAAGCAAACACATGCATCTTCATCCCATCTTGTAATATTTCGCCCCACCCCAAATGGAATCTTTGTAACCAATCTTATAATACCTACTAATCACGTAATTATATATTAAAAATTAATTACAAACGTTACAGGGTGCGTGATAAACAAATAATACTACAAAATGACGCTGCAGATTCGCTGACGCATTCTACACTACACATATACTCTTCACTAAGGGTATCATTTCCCACAGTACATAAAAAATAAATAAATAAAAATAAAAAATATAAAAGACTTGGTGACTGAGGGACAAGTGGATGGTAGAAAGAGAAAAGTTTTAACCAACATTTTCATGAATCGATTTACCGTATCTGAGTGAAATAATGAGTTACTCGTAGTTAGGTAGTTTCATGTTGTATGGATCATTTGTGCGATTAATTGCAATGATGTGAAGGACTGATTTCACCATTTTACGTACACGTTAAACATTCATTCGTAAATAGGGCTGCATGCTGACCATATATAACGCTTTTCTTCCACTGATCCTTGGGAACTGCAGTGAATTATTTAGAACAAACTTCATCGGGAGTGCCTCAGGGCAGTATGATAGGACCGTTGTCATTCTCTGTGTACATAAAAGATTTGGCTGACAGAGTGAGCAGCACTTTGAGGTTGTTTACTGATGATGCCGTAATGTACAGTAAGGTGTCAAAGTTGAGTGACCTTAGGAAGATACAAGATGACTTAGATAAAACTTCTAGTTGGTGTGGTTGATGGTATCTAGTTCTAAATGTCGAAAAATTGTGAATTAATGTGGACGGTAGGAAGAACAGACCTGTAATGTTCGCATACAGTATTATTAGTGTCCTACGTGCAACAGTTAAGTCGTTTAAATACGTGGGCGTAACGTTGCAAAGCAATATGAAATGGAACGAGCGTGTGAGAACTGTGGTGGGGAGGCAAACAGTCGACTTCAGTTTGTTGGGAGAATTTCAGGAAAGAGTGATTCACCTGTAAATGAGGCCGCATGTAGGACGCTGGTCCGACCTACACTTGAGTACTGCTCGAGTGTTTGGAATCCATCCCAGGTGGGACCGAAGCAGTTCAGAGGCGAGCTGCTGGATTTGTTTAGAAAACCTGCTTTGAAACTGACTGCCTAACGATCCTACTGCCACCAACATACACTGCGCGTGAGGACCACTAAGATAAGATACAAGAAATTAGGTCTCATACGGAGGCCTACAGATAGTCGTTTCTCCCTCGCTCTGTTTGCGCGTGGGAGAGGGTAGGATATGATCAGTGTAGCACAGGGTACACCCACCACGCTTCGCCAGCCGAAGTGGCCGTGCGGTTAAAGGCGCTGCAGTCTGGAACCGCAAGACCGCTACGGTCACAGGTTCGAATCCTGCCTCGGGCATGGATGTTTGTGATGTCCTTGGGTTAGTTAGGTTTAACTAGCTCTAAGTTCTAGGGGACTAATGACCTCAGCAGTTGAGTCCCATAGTGCTCAGAGCCATTTTTGAACCCACCACGCTTCGTACGGTGGTTTGCGGATTATCTACGAGGGCAGTTCAATAAGTAATGCAACACATTTTTTTTCTGAAACAGGGGTTGTTTTATTCAGCATTGAAATACACCAGGTTATTCCCCAATCTTTTAGCTACAGAACACTATTTTTCAACGTAATCTCCATTCAATGCTACGGCCTTACGCCACCTTGAAATGAGGGCCTGTATGCCTGCACGGTACCACTCCACTGGTCGATGTCGGAGCCAACGTCGTACTGCATCAATAATTTCTTCATCATCCACGTAGTGCCTCCCACGGATTGCGTCCTTCATTGGGCCAAACATATGGAAATCCGACGGTGCGAGATCGGGGCTGTAGGGTGCATGAGGAAGAACAGTCCACTGAAGTTTTGTGAGCTCCTCTCGGGTGCGAAGACTTGTGTGAGGTCTTGCGTTGTCATGAAGAAGGAGAAGTTCGTTCAGATTTTTGTGCCTACGAACACGCTGAAGTCATTTCTTCAATTTCTGAAGAGTAGCACAATACACTTCAGAGTTGATCGTTTGACCATGGGGAAGGACATCGAACAGAATAACCCCTTCAGCGTCCCAGAAGACTGTAACCATGACTTTACTGGCTGAGGGTACGCCTTTAAACTTTTTCTTGGCAGGGGAGTGGGTGTGGCGCCACTCCATTGATTGCCGTTTTGTTTCAGAATCGAAATGATGAACCCATGTTTCATCGCCTGTAACAATCTTTGACAAGAAATTGTCACCCTCAGGCACATGACGAGCAAGCAATTCCGCACAGATGGTTCTCCTTTGCTCTTTACGGTGTTCGGTTAGACAACGAGGGACCCAGCGGGAACAAACCTTTGAATATCCCAACTGGTGAACAATTGTGACAGCACTACCAACAGAGATGTCAAGTTGAGCACTGAGTTCTTTGATGGTGATCCGTCGATCATCTCGAACGAGTGTGTTCGCACGCTACGCCATTGCAGGAGTCACAGCTGTGCACGGCCGGCCCGCACGCGGGAGATCAGACAGTCTTGCTTGACCTTGCGGCGATGATGACACACGCTTTGCCCAACGACTCACCGTGCTTTTGTCCACTGCCAGATCACCGTAGACATTCTGCAAGCGCCTATGAATATCTGAGATGCCCTGGTTTTCCGCCAAAAGAAACTCGATCACTGCCCGTTGTTTGCAACGCACATTCGTTACAGACGCCATTTTAACAGCTCCGTACAGCGCTGCCACCGGTCGGAAGTCAATGAAACTATACGAGACGAAGCGGGAATGTTTGAAAATATTCCACAAGAAATTTGCGGTTTTCTCAACCAAAATTGGCCGAGAAAAAAAAATGTGTTGCATTACTTATTGAACTGCCCTCGTATAGGGTGACAATTATTGAACTAACGCAGCCGACGACGACTTGACTGGCTGTTTGCAGCTCAGAAATGGTTTTCGGGTTGTCGATGTACAACCTGTGTTTAATATAGCCCCTTCAGATCCAGAGAATATGGGAGCGAATCGAGGCCCATGCCAGTGGCCTCTGGGTACCCCAGTCAGAGTGCGGTCCCCAAAGTGCTACCCCAGGGCATCGAACACTCTTCTGCTCCGATGTGGTCGAGCTCCATCTTCCATAAACCATGTCGCAGTCAGGGTCACTTTGGATAATGGAGATTAAATCGTCGTCCAAAACTTTCACATACCGTTCGGTAGTCACTGTGTTATCAGGGATTATCGCGCCGATTATTCTGTGACTGGACACTGCACACCACACAGTCATCCATTAAGGGTATACAGACTTCTCGATTGCGAAATGCGGATTCTCAGTCCCCCAAAGGCGGCAATTTTGTTTATTAACGAACACATCCAAACGAAAGTAGGCTTCGTCGCTAAACACAACCACACTAAATCCCATCATACTTGTCGGCCGACCGTGCAGTTTGAACGTCCTAACGCAAACTCTTCAGAAGTTATGATGATTTTATTTCGTGTAGTTCAACAATTGTCACCCTGTTTGTATTTGTAGATGTAGGTGAAGGAATAAGTATAGCGTGCAACGGTAGTCAAAATGCCTAACTCCTTAGACAAGTCTCTACAAGAATATTTCTTCTGATAATTTCCAGGTGTGCAGCCGGATCCCGTCGACATTATACGACGATATTTCGCCCTAGAGGCGTCCGGCCATCTTCATGTTAGTAGACAACTACTGAATAGCACAGGTACATTTGCGCGGTATTTATGCCGAATCTCTCGCATGCGTCAGGTGGAGAAACCCGCGGGACACACAAGTTGTGTGTGCAGCTCTCGGTGGTGAAAGTGAGAGATGATTTAATGATTGAGTATCGAATGTCCACTTCGATTCCGCTGTGACTGGATAATTTTAATTATAGAATTTCAATTTTTATCTAGTAGAAAGCCATTGTCACAATTTATAAGATTATCGGCAAGAAGTATGGCCAACGATTCTTTGTACATCAACCAAATTAAAATAAATATAGAGGACTACATTCAGATAATGCTTGAAGAACTAGATTAACAAATCAAGCGCTAAAAGGACTAGACAATCTTTGCTATTTACGCAGCAAAATATCTGACAATGTCGGAAGTAAAGTAGGATGTGAAACGTAGATTGGCAATACCGAGTAAGCTATTTCTGAAGACGAAAAATTAGTTAGCAGCGAATATAAATTTAAATGTTTAGTAGGTTTTGAAGATAACACGTGTCTGGAGTGTAGGTATATGCAGGATGAATCACCAGTAAATTGCATGGCAAGTACACTCCTGGAAATGGAAAAAAGAACACATTGACACCGGTGTGTCAGACCCACCATACTTGCTCCGGACACTGCGAGAGGGCTGTACAAGCAATGATCACACGCACGGCACAGCGGACACACCAGGAACCGCGGTGTTGGCCGTCGAATGGCGCTAGCTGCGTAGCATTTGTGCACCGCCGCCGTCAGTGTCAGCCAGTTTGCCGTGGCATACGGAGCTCCATCGCAGTCTTTAACACTGGTAGCATGCCGCGACAGCGTGGACGTGAACCGTATGTGCAGTTGACGGACCTTGAGCGAGGGCGTATAGTGGGCATGCGGGAGGCCGGGTGGACGTACCGCCGAATTGCTCAACACGTGGGGCGTGAGGTCTCCACAGTACATCGAAGTTGTCGCCAGTGGTCGGCGGAAGGTGCACGTGCCCGTCGACCTGGGACCGGGCCGCAGCGACGCACGGATGCACGCCAAGACCGTAGGATCCTACGCAGTGCCGTAGGGGACCGCACCGCCACTTCCCAGCAAATTAGGGACACTGTTGGTCCTGGGGTATCGGCGAGGACCATTCGCAACCGTCTCCATGAAGCTGGGCTACGGTCCCGCACACCGTTAGGCCGTCTTCCGCTCACGCCCCAACATCGTGCAGCCCGCCTCCAGTGGTGTCGCGACAGGCGTGAATGGAGGGACGAATGGAGACGTGTCGTCTTCAGCGATGAGAGTCGCTTCTACCTTGGTGCCAATGATGGTCGTATGCGCGTTTGGCGCTGTGCAGGTGAGCGCCACAATCAGGACTGCATACGACCGAGGCACACAGGGCCAACACCCGGCATCATGGTGTGGGGAGCGATCTCCTACACTGGCCGTACACCACTGGTGATCGTCGAGGGGACACTGAATAGTGCACGGTACATCCAAACCGTCATCGAACCCATCGTTCTACCATTCCTAGACCGGCAAGGGCTCTTGCTGTTCCAACAGGACAATGCACGTCCGCATGTATCCCGTGCCACCCAACGTGCTCTAGAAGGTGTAAGTCAACTACCCTGGCCAGCAAGATCTCCGGATCTGTCCCCCATTGAGCATGTTTGGGACTGGATGAAGCGTCGTCTCACGCGGTCTGCACGTCCAGCACGAACGCTGGTCCAACTGAGGCGCCAGGTGGAAATGGCATGGCAAGCCGTTCCACAGGACTACATCCAGCATCTCTACGATCGTCTCCATGGGAGAATAGCAGCCTGCATTGCTGCGAAAGGTGGATATACACTGTACTAGTGCCGACATTGTGCATGCTCTGTTGCCTGTGTCTATGTGCCTGTGGTTCTGTCAGTATGATCATGTGATGTATCTGACCCCAGGAATGTGTCAATAAAGTTTCCCCTTCCTGGGACAATGAATTCACGGTGTTCTTATTTCAATTTCCAGGAGTGTATTTCAGAAATGGAAACTGCTGTTGGTGTGCGGTTTTCACAGAGTGGATTGGACATCAGGAGCTCGTACTGTTAATCAACAGATTGTAATAATACTTAGAAAGTGTGAATTTCTTGCATACATGCACTTTTTTAAAAGGAACAGTGGTCTTTTTTACAGAATACAAGTGCGAGACGCTTACGAGATGTAGTATTCTGAAGAGTCTCCACAGCGACACTAGTACAATACCTGCGGTAGCGGACACTAAAGAACACCATAAGTGCGTTCATTAGTTATGTGTATTGTGTCCAGTAACGAGACAACTGACAATCACAGGTTGTGTTCGGAATGACAACGTGCAAACGGCAATACACACTTCCAGTTTGGTACGGAACAACTGCTGCACACGTGCTAGCATTTCAGCGGAGATGTCCGAGAATGCTGCAGTAAAAGGTCGTTGCAAGTCATCGGGTGTATTTGGTATGCCCTCGCAGCGTCTTTAAACTTCCCCCACACGAAAAAGTCTACAGAGGTAAAGTACTGGGAACGGGCCGGCCATTGTATAGGTCCTCTGCGTACAGTCAAACGATTTGGAAACAATTCATGAGGACATCCTGCAGTACTTCGCGGCCTATGGGCTGGACAGCCATCATTTTGGTGCCACAGGTTCCTTTTAAGCCTGCAGAGGAACATCTTCTAGTATCCGTAGAAGATAGTCTGTTAGTCTGTGCACGTTCAGTGTTACGTCTATGGTAACCGGGCCTATAAGCTGATGTTTCACCAACCCACATATACGCCCACACTCAATGGGCGATGAATCCCATCTGACGAAGCCAACGAGGATTCTCAGCAGAGCAATAGTGCATGTTTCGTTGGTTTACGTGGCCCTGATTGGTAGATATAGCTTCATCAGTACAATACTGACACACACACAGTGGTTCCGGTTACTGAAAGCCACACCAAAAGTTGGTAAACGGGGCCAAATTCTTAGTAGTTTACTGTCGAGTTGATATTTTCACAAATGTTTTATTCGTATCTTACAGAAACTAGCAGTACGGCAATAAACAGCCTCTTAAACACGCCGCTAACGGCAATCAAGCAATTTATAGCAATACAATAATAAATTTAAAAACAACACAGAAGCTAGCAGTACGGCAATAAACTACCTTTTAATGTACATCGCTAACGCCAATCAAAGTAATTTATAACAATACAACAATTAAAAAAAAATTTAAAAAACATTAGTAAACAGGCTACTGAAGTGAATACAGAACTTTGTTAATAAGGTACGGTGAGGTAGTGAAGCTACCATCACCGCCATTACAAAATTTAAACAGGTCTCAGCAAACACACGATTAATGGCAATAAAAGGAATATACAAACTTGGAGGAATTTAAAAATTTTTTAAACAAAAGTGTCCTGGAATATCATTAGAATATAACAGATATGACAGACCCGTGTAAGGCGGCCACAAATCACCCAGTCATGGATGCTCAGGCTAGACAGAATACTGACCAATTTAAATACGCCTGTAAACACAATTGCCACTCTCAATCTGGTCACAGCACCGACTTTTAGCCAGCGAAAATTTGTTATAAGATGGCTTATCTTGCTGACAGAATTAGAGGTAACCTCGTGCAAGTAAACATTACACCACACAGTCCTGTATGAGCGACTGCTGATCAACCAACAAGAAGCATGAATTTACTCATAACAGACGACAAAATAGCGAAACAATTAAACTGCCAAACCTACACCTCCCATCGGACAGTAACCAGATGAAGAGGAAAGATCACTGTCTTCAATTACACCGGTGCCGGGGACAGGAAACCCGGTCGCCGGAGGCCACAAGGCAGAAGAGACGCTGGTTACGCAGAATTATTACTTAATGATTAAACCTTCCACGAACTTAATTTGCAATTATGCTCTAATAGGCAGTACACGACCTCCGATGGCCAGGATCCACACATCGGGCCGCGCACGCGTCGCCAGCGTACTCAACACGCCACGGTCACGCTACAACACGCTCTGTCACCGTAGTTCACGTCTTCTCTGCAACGTTGACGGCTAGTGACCACTCCTTTATGTTAGGTGTATCCTTTCAAACTCCACTGTTGAAACGGAGGACTTAAAGAAACTTTTCAACGTCCCGCCAAGGCGAAATGAAGAGCAACTACTCGTGGGGCGATTCTGTATACAACGAACACGCGGGGAGCTCTTCCGTCAACTCTACCCGCTCGTTACACATAACCGACATATATCACATGGCGACTCGGTACAACCGACCACGCCTGCTTCGCGCTGGACAGCCACACTGCCCTCCAGTGTCCACCCCACTCTCTGCGCGCAACGCCCCTACTTCCGCGCCACCATACGAGGTTACAACCGGTCAAAGATCTCACTTCCACCATAGCAGTTTCCCGGAAGCAAAAAACGCAGATATCGATAGCACAGGGAAAAGACAACCAAGCAGCCACTTAATGACAGACACCATATGTCAGGGGGTTCCCATGCAACTTTTGATTGAGAGAGATGTGATAGGGATGAAACCTATGTTGTTGAAGAATGCATAGGATACTTGCCTTACTCATGCTACTTCCTCGTGCGACTGCACCAGAGCTAACGTAGCAAGAACGTTAATACCCCGCTCTTCTGTCGTCACTTGCCTTCCGTTGCGTTGTCTCTGTGCTACACTACCACTTTCACGTAACTAACTGGACAGGTTGATAAATAACTGCCGAGATGGTTGCTGTCCCTTGTGATATCTTGCCGCGTACACCGTACAAGAACTAACAGCATTCTTCCTACACTCTCCATACACCATTGAGCATCTCGGTTTCCCCTGCATTGGTATTTTCCATCGTCCATTCACGTCCTACTGCTTCGACTGTCACCCACTAACTGCCTAGCAAGTCGCAATGCACGCAATGAACACACAAGCACACTGTAAGCAAACATAACAACATCGTACCTAGCAACTACGCAGATTGAATGGCACGTTTTGGTGTAGAAACTTTTCGAATTATGATGTCTTGTAAATGAGTCATACTAGAACCCTGCAACAAACACAACTGACATTCTGATTTACTTCACTTTTAGTTCTTTAATGTCAAGACAGCTTTGGGAGAGCGAGCCATGACAAAACTCTTCCATCTGGTGAGCAAGATATATGAGACAGGCGAAATACCCTCAAACTTCAAGAAGATTATAATAATTCCAATTACAAAGAAAGCGTGTGCCGACATGTGTGAATGTTACCGAACTATCAGGTTAATAAGTCATGGTTGGAAAATAGTAACACGAATTCTTTACATGTGAGTGGGGGAACTTTTATAAGTGGAACTCGGAAAAGACCAGTTAGGATTTCAAAGATTGTCAGTAGGATTCTGCATGTTATAGTGGCAATGAAATGCTGGGCAGCGGTAGCAGATGTAAACATGCCCGTGAGTCGACCAAATAATCGCTACTCGAACGCAGCACTGTTTGACTTACAGTAATAAGATTTCAGTCCGCCCCTCGTGGTCTCGCGGTAGCGTTCTCGCTTCCCGAGCACGGGGTCCCGGGTTCGATTCACGGCGGGGTCGGGGATTTTTCCTGCCTCGAGATGACTGGGTGTTGTTGTGTCGTCTTCTTCATCATCATTCATCCCCATTACGGTCGGAGGAAGGCAACGGCAGACCACCTCCATTAGGACCTTGCCTAGTAAGGCGGTGCGGGTCTCCCGCATCGTTCCCCTACGCTCTGTAAAGAAGCATGGGACTTCATTTCCATTTTTCCATTAAGATTTCAACCCTCCGTTGCAGAGACTGCAAAATAATGAATCTGCCTAGCATACACAGACACACAGAGAGAATAATGATAGATATTTATACAAAGTTTCAAAAGTTTTCATTGAACTATGCGTTCAGTAACGGTAAAGTAATATGATTACAGTCTATGTAAGTTTCATTCAGTTTCTGACTTATTTAAATCAAATAAAGTTTCATTTGCATCTCTTTCACTAATGCATGTATGGTATTCTCACAGCTTGTCAATATAGTTCCCAAGAATTCTATCCTCCTCTCAATGGGATAGTTGTCTACTAAAGGTATTCCGGGAGCTTGATGGAAATAGCCACGGCAATAGATATAACCGGCTTGTGAATGAAGGATGAAAGAGTAGAATTTATCTTCCCACCAACGTCGCGGTCATTTGACACGGAGTGGCTTGTGGTTTTGCAGGTGCTCTCTTACAGACATCAGTTAACAAAAGAAGTATCATCCAAAATATAAAGGGACAAAACGAGTATATTCCTAGCGAATGTCACGTCCACATTTTTTTTTTCTTTCAAGCAAGTAACTGGAATGCTGAATAACTTGTGATGTAAGGGCGCCAGATATCAATGTGAATTACTTAGTTTCCATTACTGAATATTCATTGCAGTTTCATTGACTTCTTGCTCAACGGAGGATAAATTTTTATTTTCCATGAAAGTATCAATATTGTCAAAGAAATTGGCTGTTGGTCCCGCAAATCTGTAATAAATGTCATTTCGACAAAGCGGCTAAAAATGGTTTCTTCCACATTCAAACATATCTATATGTGGTTCTCTACTTCGAGATATCGATGTTAGAAATTAAAATTACAACACATACTCTATTTGCTTTACTTACGTACGGCACATGTTTCAAAATAGCTAGCGTATCGGGAACAATTTATTTATCCATTGCTTCCATCGAAACCTTTACTTAGATAATGAGAACAATGACATGTAATTGCGAAAGACAGGTATATTGAATACACATGTTTATCAAACTCGCCGTTAGCAGGTACTCTCTGTTGCAGTGAAAAATGGGGCTCAAAGAAGAATAAGCTGCAGATCACGCACAGACGCGACTTAAATTCATTAATGAACTAAGTTAAGTAAATAAAACTGCATTATTAAAAACTTTTACATAATTAATAAAAATGAATAGTAATTACCAGCATTACAAAGTCCAGTTAGTCACAAAACTAACTTCATTGATTTATGTTTCTCTAAATCCTCTCACAATCTATGCACCAAGACGAAAATTGAATCGAAATAACCCTTTAGACAATACAATTATCCAAAACAATGAAAACCTCTTAAATGGCCAGACTTCTCCTTTCTGTTTCCAACGAAATCTGATATGTAATCCGTTTCACCCAATCATTGTCAAAACTGTGGCTGCTATCTCACAATTATTTCAATAAAGAACTGTGTAATTCCCTGTCAACTGATATGACACCATTCTGCATCATATTCTGCTGCAAAGACAAGGGGGAAAATGTTCTGGTAAGTAAGAGTAGGACACGCATACAGAGGGTTTCGTACGAAGTTTAAATATAGTTAATCCATCCCAAGATTATTAGTCAGCATTGGCGGCCGAAAGCTTCCGACGTAAAAGGTCACCCTCATTCTGCCAGCAGCATTGACAAAGAGGGCAGAGGAGCAGATAGAGGTTCAGGGCACTCTTGTCATTGGGGTGGGAAGCTGGCCCTGAAGGTGGGAAAATCAGCAGTGATCACCGGTATGCTCAAACATGTCTATGTAGGGAAAACAGGAAAACTTATTTTATGAAAAACTATTGAATTAATCGAATTTAATCGAATTCTGAAAAAAAACACTCTTTGGGAGGTTTCTTTTTTGTTTTGGTTTTAGGGCGCAAAACTGCTATGGTCATTAGCGCCCGGTCCGTGACTTAGGAAACAGTAAAAACCGAAAATGGAAACCAGCAGCAATGGAACGAAACTCAAAAAATTGGAGAAACTAAAAACAGAAGGAAGGCTTAAAAATCCACTACAGAAAGGGGTTGGTTGTCCCCAAAAAAAGCTTCAAATGACTGACGTCATTTCACTGGCACTAATAAACTCAAGAACGCGATCGGCCGAGCGCGTGTCATCTGCTAAAATTGACGATATATTCGGCGACAGCTGTAGACGGGCGTGTAACGGAGTAAAATAGGGGCACTCAATTAAAAGGTGTCTTACCGTCCAGAGCTGAAAACAGTGGGGACAGAGTGGAGGAGGATCGCCGCTTAAAAGGTGTCGATGGCGAAAAAGACAGTGCCCTATCCGGATTCTAGTTAAAATTACCTCCTCCCGACGACGCGTTCGGGAGGAAGAGGTCCAAGCGCAAGGAAGAGCTTTCACGTCCCGCAATTAATTATGGGGAAGTGGAGACCAATGTGCGTGCCATAAAAGAACAACACGACATAAAACGCTCCGTAGATCGGCGAAGGGAATCGATAGAATAGCTGGCCGAAGAAGAGAGACTGCAGCCTTGGCCGCTATAACGGCCGCCTCATTTCCACAGATACCAACGTGTCCCGGGAGCCAGAGGAACGCCACCGAGACGCCCCCCAGGTGGAGCAAGCGCAGACAGTCCTGAATCCTGGGGACCAGAGGGTGGACAGGGTAAAGAGCTTGGAGAATGGAGAGAGCTGAGAGAATCTGAGCAGATAACGTACTGTATCCGCTGATGGCGGCGGATGTAGTGGACAGCCTGGAGAACAGCGTAAAGCTCCGCAGTATAAACCGAACACTGGTCGGGAAGCCGAAATTGATTTGGGGTGTCGCCAACAATATAGGCACTCCCTACACCTAACGATGTTTTCGAGCCATCAGTGTAAATAAACGTAGCTTCCTTCATTTGTGCACATAGAACAGCAAATGCCCGACGATAAACAAGTGAAGGGGTACCATCCTTGGGAAATTGACAAAGGTCACGGAAGAGGCAGATCCGGGGACGGAAGCCAAGGCGGTACTGTACCCCAAGTTATCAAGAAGGTTTTAGGAAAGCGGAAGGAAAGAGAATGGAACAGTTGACGGAAGCGGACTCCCGGTGGTAGTAGGGAGGAGGGGCGTCCTGCATACCCTACATCAAAGGAGGCGTCGAAAAAAATGTCATGGGATGGATTAGCAGGCCTTGAAGACATATGGCTAGCATAACTACTCAGAAGGACTGCTCGCTGATTGGACAGCGGAGGTTCAGCAGTCTCAGCATAAAGGCTTTCCACAGGGCTGGTGTAAAAAGCGCCAGACACGGTGGTGGATAGAGTCGAGACGACTAAGAATAGACGGCCGAGCAGAGGAATAAACTATGCTTCCATAGTCCAATTTCGAGCGCACTAAGGCGCGATAGAGGCGGAGAAGGACCACTCGGTCCGCCCCCCAGCAGGTACCATTCAGGACACGTAGGATGTTGAGGGATCGCAGACAGCGAGCCGAAAGACAGGAAACGTGGGAGGACCAGCACAGTTTTCTGTCAAACGTAACATCCAAGAATTTAGCGACGTCCGAAACCGGAAGGTTGAGAGGTCCTAGATGTAAGGAGGGTGGAAGAAACTCCTTACGTCGCCAAAAATTAACACAAACGATCTTACTGGGAGAAAAACGGAAGCCGGTTTCGATGCTCCAAGAGTAGAGGCGATCGAGACATCCTTGAAGACGTCGTTCAAGAAGGCTGGTCCGTTGAGAGCTGTAGTAGATCGCAGAATCGTACACAAAGAGGGAGCCCGAGACATCAGGAAGGAGACAATCCATAATT
Organism: Schistocerca americana; assembly: GCF_021461395.2. Taxonomy (NCBI): domain Eukaryota; kingdom Metazoa; phylum Arthropoda; class Insecta; order Orthoptera; family Acrididae; genus Schistocerca; species Schistocerca americana. The sequence continues at coordinate 149,080,001 of NC_060124.1, forward strand.
GGATTTATGGCAATGGCAAACAGTACAACACTTAGTACGGAGCCCTGGGGTACCCCGTTTTCTTGGGAGAAAGTACGGGAGAGAGTAGTGTTCACCCGCGCTCTAAATGTGCGCTCCGCCATAAATTCGCGATGAAAAAGGGGCAGCCGACCTCGAAAGCCCCAAGAGAACAGTGTGCGGTGTGCGGAGGATGCCTGTCCTCCAACAGGTATCGTATGCTCTCTCCAGATCAAAAAATATTGCTACTGTTTGGCGTTTCCGGAGAAAATTGTTCATGATATAAGTGGAGAGAGAAACAAGATGGTCAACTGCAGAACGATGCTTTCGGAAACCGCATTGGGCAGGTGTTAAAAGACTGCGGGACTCCAGCCACCAAATTAAACGGCAATTCACCATACGCTCCAAAACTTTACATACACTACTCGTGAGAGAAATGGGGCGATAGCTAGAGGGGAGATGTTTGTCCTTTCCAGGTTTCGGATCAGGAACGACGATAGCTTCCCGCCATCGTCTGGGAAAAGTACTGTCGGTCCAAATTCGATTATAAATGCGAAGGAGGTAACGCAGACTATGGGTTGATAAATGCAGCAACATTTGGACGTGGATACCATCCGGTCCTGGGGCGGAGGAGCGAGAAGAATAGAGTGCATTTTGGAGTTCCCACATGGAGAAAACAGTATTATAGCTTTCGCGATTTTGAGAGAAGAAAGCAAGAGTTTGCACTTCCGCTGCACGTTTCTTCGGGAGAAACGCTGTTGAGTAATTTGAAGAGCTAGAAATCTCAGCAAAGTGTTTACCCAAGGAGTTAGAAATTGCGACGGGGTCCACTAACGTATCACGCGCGACAGTGAGCCCAGAGACCGGGGAGAAACTAGGCGCGCCTGATAACCGTCTAAGCCGATTCCAAACTACCGAGGAGGGAGTGAAGGTGTTAAATGAGCTAATAAAGAATTTCCAGCTTGCCTTCTTGCTATAGCGGATGACGCGACGGCATCGCGCACGGAACTGCTTATAGCGGATACAGTTGGCCAAAGTAGGATGGTGGCGGAAAACGCGAAGAGCACGTCGCCGCTCACGTATTGCGTCACGGGATGCCTCGTTCCACCAAGGAACTGGGGGGCGCCAGGGCAATTCGGAGGTGCGTGGTATTGAACGTTCCGCAGCTGTAAGAATAACGTCTGTAATATGTGTGACCTCATCGTCGACGCTAGGAAAGTGACGGTCATCGAACGTCGTTAGAGACGAGAAAAGTGTCCAATCGGCTTGGGCAAACTTCCAGCGTCGCGGGCGCATATATGGCAGTTGAGGCTGCAGTCTAAGGACACATGGAAAGTGGTCACTTGAGTGTGTATCATCAAGGGCGAACCATTCGAAGCGCCGATCTAGCGGAACAGTACCGACCGAAAGGTCCAAATGAGAGAAATTTGTCGTGGAGGCAGACAAAAATGTAGGAACCCCAGTGTTGAGGCAAACTAGATCCGCTTGGTGGAAGACGTCTAGTAATAGTGAGCCACGTGGACGAGGATGTGGAGATCCCTAAAGCGGGTGGTGGGCATTGAAATCCCCAACCAGCAAGTAGGGGGGGGGGGGGGGGAGGGGGGTGGAAGCTGACCAAGAAGATGAAGGAGATCAGCTCGTGCCATTGATGTGGACGATGGAATGTATACAGTACAAAGAGAAAAGGTATATCCAAAAAGGGAAAGACTGACAGCGACAGCTTGGAAGGAAGTGTTTAAGTTGATTGGGTGATAGTGGAGAGTATCATGGAGAAGAATCATGAGTCCTCTATGGGCTGGAGTGCCATGGGGACGCAGCTTTGTTTCCTGAAGACAGAAGATGACCGGCGAGTAGGATCGTAAGAGGATCGACAATTCATCCCGATTGGCTCGAATGCCGCGGATATTCCAGTGGATAATGGACATAGGGTGAACAGAAAATGGAGGAATGTGACCAAGGTTGCCGTCAACTCAACGACTGCTCAGAGCTTGCGACCGACAGCGTGGAATGGCATTCAGCCGAAGGCAGAAGATCCTGATCCTTAGGTTGTTCAGGAGCAGCTCCTGCCACCAGCTATCGGCCGGTTGATCGGCCGCCAACAGTGCGCCTCGGCGAGACAGAAGACGGCCGAGGGCGATTTCCGCCAGGTGGCGCTGTAGATGGGACATGCCTTGGCGGAGAAGGAGATGAACTGGGTTTCTTATTAGCCTTCTTGGAAATATGATGTTTAGATGAAGGAGGAACCGATGGGTGTGAAGTTGGGGTACGTAAAAAATCTTCACGAGTATGCTCTTTTCTCGAAGTCTTGGTGTCTGACTTTTGGGCTCGAGATTTAGGAGAACCCGATGAAGAGTGAGCCATAGAGTGGGCAGGCGAAAGTGGTGAGGTTGAACGGGCGATCTTTGCGCTGACCGATCTGACGACCGTGGCACTAAAGGTGAGGATGCAAGTCTGCGTGGCCGCCTCCTTTGTTGGCCAAGGAGAAGAATGGACAGTGCTGTATTTTCCTGTTTGAGGCACGGTGGGCTGTCGACTGGCGAATAATTTTCGAGCAACAAAGGTCGACACCTTTTCCTTCCCTCTGATTTCCTGGATGAGCTTTTCGTCTTTAAAAATGGGGCAATCTCGAGAGGAAGCAGCATGGTCACCCATACAGTTGATGGAGCGAGGGGATGGAGGTGGACAAGCACCCTCACGGGCATCCTTGCCACACGTAACACATTTGGCTGGATTGGAACAGGACTGGCTGGTGTGATTGAACCGCTGACACCGATAACAACGCGTAGGATTCAGGACGTAAGGGCGAACGGAAATTATCTCATAGCCTGCTTTGATTTTCGATGGGAGGTGAACTTTGTCAAATGTCAAGAAGGTAGTGCAGGTTGGAATGATGTTCGTGTCAACCCTTTTCATAACTCTATGAACGGCCCTTACGCCCTGGACAGACAGGTAGTGCTGAATTTCTTCGTCAGACAATCCATCGAGGGAGCGTGTATAAACGACTCCACGCGAGGAATTTAAAGTGCGGTGTGCTTCAACCCGGACAGGGAATGTGTGGAGCTGTGAAGTACGCAGCAATTTTTGTGCCTGGAGGGCACTGACTGTTTCTAACAACACGGTGCCATTCCGTAATCTGGAACAAGACTTTACAGGACCTGCAATTGCGTCGACACCTTTCTGAATAATGAAAGGGTTGACCGTGGAGAAGAAGTGACCTTCGTCAGACCGAGAAACAACGAGGAACTGTGGCAACGGTGGAAGAACTGTCTGTGGCTGAGACTCAGTGAACTTACGCTTGTGAGTAGACATAGTGGAAGGTGAGGAAACCATTGCGGAAGAATCCCCCATGATGACGTCTCCGACGGCGCGCTCCTCCCTTATGGGGGCCCCCTCTGAGGGCACTCCCGCCTTAGGTGATTGTTCACACCTCAGTTCACACCTCCCGACAAAAGGATGGAGGGACCAATCGGCACTTTCGGAAGGTATCAGCTCGGGTAATCACCCCTCCCTGGGCCTGGCCGTTACCAGGGGGTACGTACGTGTCCTACCTGTCTACCCGGGATGGGGAATTACGCGTTACCCCATCACCGGCTACGCACAAAAATGCGTGGGTCGGCCTTCAGACACGCACAGGGAGGAAGAAAGAGAAATGGAAAAACAAAGAAAGGGAAAGGAAAGAAGAGAGGTCACAAACGTCGCAGCAGAGAAAAGGGTAAAGAGAAGAGGTAAGGAAAAGAGAAGGACAAAGGAAGGATGAAGACATACAAGCAGAGAAGGCGAAGAATGTGCTACATTTACGAGCGTCCGTCTTCGGACGTGGGCACAAACCATACTCCCAGAGAGGGAGAAAGGGGAGGAAAGAGCCAGAGGTGAGGGGAGGGGGGGGGGCGAAGATGGGGGATAGGGAAGGATGCGGAAAAGGAAGGTATGCAGCCCGGAAAGGAAGGAGGACCACATTAGCTCGGGGTCCCATGCTCGCTACGCACGTATCCACAAAAGAGTTGTGGACACCGGGGGTGCTCTTTGCGAGTGTGTGCGTCCTTCATTTGGTAAATTATGAATAGATGTCCACCTTCTGCTTGTCTAAGGGAATTACAAAATTGTTTCTGTTCCATGATTGCATGATCGAGTAAGTACTAGATTTCATTATTTAAAGAGAAGCCTCCGGTGGTGAAAACTGACTTTTAATCCTTATTCCGCTTCTTAATTGTCGCCTCATAATAAAATCATACATAGAATAAGTTGTATTACAACATAAAGAGATATACAAGATTAAGCTGATAACATGTAATTTGGTAGCAAACACCCTGAAAGGAATAATTGTCAAATAATAACACAAAGTATGCGAAGAATGAAATTTTCACTCTTCAGCGGAGTGTGTGCTGATATGAAACTTCCTGGCAGATTAAAACTGTGTGCCAGACCGAGATTGCGGTACACGCGAGGTGCCTATTTGCTTCTACCGCCCTGAGTGGAATGCGTAAGTTGTAATAAATGTTCACCAACCTACAGTCATCTATAGTAGTTGTTCCCTGCGCAGATAACAGCACGTTGATCGTGAATCCGTTATCTTGAGGCTGCAAGAAACTCTTAGCGAAAAACTATTATTTTAGAAATAATTACTACGGTCGCAGGTTCGAATTCTGGCTCGGGCATGGATGTGTGTTATGTCCTTAGGTTAGTTAGGTTTAAGTAGTTCTGAGTTCTAGGGGACTGATGACCACAGTAGTTAAGTCCCATAGTGCTCAGAGCCATTTGAACCATTTTTAGAAATAATTAAATTTCCAATTAGTTTGTTTATATGGGATGCCACTGGTTTTTTACTAGCAGAAAACGAGAAACTGCACAATTACATTATTCCTTAGAGTCACAAGCAATTTGCATTCTTCAACAAAATAATGAAATGCGAATTTCCGTAATTACAATCACACTGTTCTCAACTATATGTCCAAATAACCAGAAATTGCTAATCAAGTCTTAACTAACACCGACAATGTTTGATCTCCTCCCTCTTAGTCAAATGACCAAACAAGTATACCTGGCCTATTGCTGCTGACGTTGGATTACTCTCGAATCCGACGAGAACGATCCTACCACCGATATGTTCTCACTAATTCACTGTCTGCCATACCTTCCAGTTCATAATGAATCCTACTTCCGTTACCCTACACTGATGAGCCGAAACATTACGGCCAACTGCTTGACAGCTTGTTTGTCCCTCCTTGTAACGAAATAAATCACTAATTCCGCGTATCAGGGATCGGACAGTTTGTTTGTATGTTTTGGAGGTATGTCGCATTAGATGTCTACTTACAGATCACGTAATTCGTGTAAATAACGGCCGCTGATTTGGATACGCGTCGATGGCCCATATGGGTTTAGTAGGATTTACATCAAGTGAATTTGATCGCCAAGACGGCAACTTGAGTTCACTATAATGCTCCTTAAACCCCTGTAGCAGGGTTCTGGCTCCGACACACGGACAATTATACTACAGAATGCTGACATCGTCGTCGGGGAAGACATCACGCGTAAAGGGTGCAGGTGATTCGCTGCAGTTAACTTGTCTTCGGTTACTACCACAGGTCCCATGCAAGCACAGGAGAATGTCTCCAACACCCTAATACTGCTCCTACCAGCCTGCGTTCGTGGCGCGCTGCACGTTTGGAGCCGCATTTAAGGAGACTACCATCGAGCTACTGTAGCAATAATGTGATTCACCCGAAGTGCCTACACGTTTCCATTGATCGACGCCCGAATCCCGATGGTCTCGTGCCCACTGCAATCGAATAGAAGATGTCGTTGAGTCAACATGTGAACAGGTAGGGGTGCTCTACTTTGGAACTACATGTTAACAATGTACACTCTTTGACATAAAACTTGACCGGCGGCCGGCCGCTTCAGAGGCTAAGTCCGCGCCGATCGCGACATGGGACAAAAAAACTGGCCAACTCGCTAATTCTCTAAGTCCGGTTATCTGCACAATCTGGCAACACTGTAGACTGCGGCACTTCCTGGAGGAAAACTTGTCCCATGATAGAGAAACTCTAGGCTGATTACGCCTGTGGTCTAGCGGTAGCGTGCGTTGTTTCTGTTCATAATGTCAGTGGATCGAGAGCAGCTGGCATAAAATATTTTTATAGCCTCTTCTGTCTGAATGCTGAAGACGTGAATGTAATGGTAGCGCAGATTCAATCTATTTCGCTTTGTGACACACCGATATCAAAATTTTATCCAGTAACGATTTTGCGGCAGATTTCCTGCAGACTGTCCTCCTCTGGACGCCGTATGCGACAAAGCTCCGGGATCCATTTGCTGGCTACTGGCAGCGGCCGTGGCGACAGCAGCGGCGCTGCACTCCCCCGTTCTTTATCGAAAGCGCCTGCTACCGCTCATCGCTTTTGATGATTTAAAACGCTTTATTATTAAATGTTGCTCCACAGAAAATTTCTACAATTTCCATTCACGCTCAAAAGCAACGGAGACAGACGCCCTGATTAGTAGGCGGGTATTATATTACATTAATCGGCAAGAGCTGAGTATGGCCCGAAATTAATTTTATAGACTGGGACGAAATTAAACCACCTCACTACATTCGATGAATTTATAAATGCTTCATACCTCGTTTCTTTTCCTTTCAAACTCAATTATTTGTGCAACTTTTGGTTAATGTTTGGATGTTTTCGTCAAGCCAGAGTGAGCGTCTGTGGTGTAAAGTGTATTATAGTTCTTGTTTCATTCCTTATGGTAAGTCTATGCGATAAACTGTGTGAATACCTTGCAATGCATGCTCTGTAGCAGTGCAGGAACACTGCACATTTGGAGTTCCATGTATGGGTTCATGAAGTATTTATTGTTGATCGGAAGTGATAGTTAAGGTCATCAGATTTAAACCAGAAAAATTTGTCGTTTTGAAGGTTTCAGAGAACGGAAAGGAATTGCTAACGCCGGTGTTAGAAAACGTCTACAGTTAAATGGTATTGCAAAAATTTAGAAGAAGGGAACTACATTAATGAACATGTGCACTTCATAAACAACCTTCTGACATGTTAGACCTATATGACGAACAAAGCTCAAATTTATATCGTTGACAGTCGGTTTGAATCTTTTCAGGGTCTATTTTACAGTGAAGCACCTTGGAATTTGCAAAGCAGAAATCCATGATATTAACTTAATTTACTAACTCGAAATCGGACGAAGATTGATGTTTAAAGGCATTCTTCAGATTTCGCATAAGAAATTTTTACTAGCAGTTTGCAACTCCATTAATTAAAATGGAAAATAAAAGGTTGTACTCAGCGGCTTCTACCGTGATTCGAACTGCTATGTCTTATAGTACAAGCACTGCAACGCACAAGGGAACCTCTGAGCTAACGACACACTGGCGGCCAGAGGCGGAATATAGTCACTGTGATGTTGCCTGAACCTCAAAACGCAACCTTAAACACACGAACAGAGGAGGTGGAGATTACTGTTTTAACGTCCCGTCGACAACGATGTCATTAGAGACGGAGCACAAGCTCGGATTAGGGAAGGATGGGGAAGGAAATCGGCCGTGCCCTTCCTAAGGAACCATCCCGGCATTTGCCTGAAGCGATTTAGGGAAATCATTGAAAACCTAAATCAGGATGGCCGGGCGCGGGATTGCACCGTCGTCCTCCCGAATGCACACACAAACAGGTGTTACTTATGTGAAGAACGCCGTTCTTGGAGTCCAGAAATTAAATATACTTTCTAATTGTGTCATCTTGCAGTGGATTATATCGTACGAGTCTTCGATGTGGAAAACGAATGTCAAGTGAATTTAGCGAGGTAACGCCGACCTTCACCCGGAAGTAAATGCACTATCAGAGTGTTGACAAATACTTGCTACGACGCTGCCATTTCTAGGCTCTCTGACGAGGCAGCTCTTCAGCGAAATGCTTGCCGTGATTCTCCGATACGGTTCTTCAGAGTGGAGACGCGCGCGCACGTTTGGTTTTTATGCGGCGTTCTCCCCTGATGGTTTCTGACGTCGCCTTCTGGGCTATGTATACATATGAGACATTCAATTATCATTAATCCAGAATGATACAAGTTTCAGGTTCCGGCGTGGAAGAAGGCTGTTGACGCCGACATTATATCATTTCAACGTAGGGAAAGCAAAACGGATCATTCAATGTTTCTCATTCAACATAAAGCATGTGAGATAATTTTCCGTAACGTTCATAATCATCTAAAAATACAAACGAAGTAAAAATACACCGGAAGCTTATTCGAATTGAATATAACGCTTTGCACCTCGATGTCGAATTTGTCCACTTGCAATCTTTTGCAGCATACACATAGAATGTCATGATTACCACGAGAATGAAGAAATATGTTGGTAAGGATGGAAGCAAGAAGAGACGCAGTCAACAAATATTCTATTCCTCATGGCATTCATTTCATTTGACACGTAAGAAGAGGTAAAGCGGGAATTTACTTTCGTTAACACGAAAGATATGCCGCACATATTGATAACGAGGAAGTCTGCGTCTTCATACGTTTCCTCCTTGAAATCTGTATGCTCTATTAGATACTAAGTAGCCCGATCATTGTTTCAGTAATGTTACCCTCTTGTTTGACCCCGTAACGATGAACAGATTCCAAATGCATGTCTCCCTTCGTGGGTTGTTTTTTGTGTTTTATTGCTTGGAATTCCTGAAGCAGACCACTGTGCCTTCCCCCCTCGTGGGTTAGGTCTCAAAACTAAACCGCTTTGTATCCAATGGCATAATTTATTCAGACAGCATCAGCATAAGACTATCAAACAAAGCCTTCCATTTACAGTTGCAGCACTCTAACCAGCACTGACCAAAGTGTAATCCACGGTCATGGTCCTAAATTACCAGCTGTCTGCTACTGTGGCAAAGTCCGTACTACACTGTCGATTCCGCAGCACCATTTTATCTGGTAACACTGTGTAGTTGCACAGTTGTGCTACCAGGTCTGTCCTCACACTGTCAACTTTATGTATCTCACTTCTCCTGTAGCGTAGATCACGAGGAGCCGAAGTAAATGAGTGTATTCTGCATGACGTAACATTCAGTATTCCCTTCTTTCATAGCCATTCTTCATGTGCATCGATACCAAATAGGAATGCGAAAACTCTTGCGAGTGAAAGAATGACAATAACAATCGTAACAAGAACAAGCAAATAATGAATGATGTTTATTCCAACGCAGAAGGAGAATGGCTTTAAATATAAAAATCTGTATCTATATCTATATCCATATCTATTGATCTTTGAGTTGGTTCAAATGGTTCAAATGGCTCTGAGCACTATGGGACTCAACTGCTGAGGTCATTAGTCCCCTAGAACTTAGAACTAGTTAAACCTAACTAACCTAAGGACATCACAAACATCCATGCCCGAGGCAGGATTCGAACCTGCGACCGTAGCGGTCTTGCGGTTCCAGACTGCAGCGCCTTTAACCGCACGGCCACTTCGGCCGGCGATCTTTGAGTTGGCACAATGCAAATATATTCTTAGCATTTAGTTACTGAATTTAGTTCTGGATGTTTGCAGAGAAAAGGAAAAGTCGGTACTTCTCGCTAGTGTAATATAATGTGAACCAGCAACTACCCTTTCCTTAGAACACGACTCAAGCAGGTCCTCAAGTAGGTAGCAAGGCACTGCTGCATTCTGTTCCCTGACATTGCCCTGATGACGGTTAATGCAGATAGTTCCGATTATGAAATACAAAACGTATTGCAGGTTAGTTCCTAGGATAGTAACATTAAATTTGCGTTGTAGACGGCACATGAACGTGACGACTATCCATATTACTCATCAATATAAAAAGACAATATTTAGGGAATTTAGCAGGATTACTCAAAATGAATTCTGAAATTGGGTGACTGACTGCACAGGTGCTAAACGTCGTCAAGAGTATACGATGTCCTAGTCGCATTAGGAATATGAAGATCGTCTTCGACAGCTCGCAACTTTCACATTGCTATCTCCACCCTACTCCAGACAGCCCTCGGTGGAGTTGCACTACGTTGCCGATGTTATGGAAGGCCTTCAAACCGACAACAGACCACATATTGAAAAATACAAGCGAATTCTCTTGCAGCGTAAGCTTATTGTAACTAATCTAAAAATTATTGGAGAGGAACATTGTCCTATTCAAAAAAAGTAAAATGTTACACACTGTTGACGTCAAACGGACATTATCTATGTCCTGTCTTGTGTCCTACTCATCTATAATATCAAGTGTACTATGTAAATGATTATATATAATGGACGATAGGGTAATGCATTGATACCAGATGGTGGGGGCCGGCCGGTGTGGCCGTGCGGTTCTAGGCGCTTCAGTCTGGAACCGCGTGACCGCTACGGTCGCAGGTTCGAATCCTGCCTCGGGCATGGATGTGAGTGATGTCCTTAGGTTAGTTAGGTTTAAGTAGTTCTAAGTTCTAGGGGACTGATGGCCTTAGAAGTTAAGTCCCATAGTGCTCAGAGCCATTTGAACCATTTGAACTATTTAACACAAAATGACATTAAAAATTAAAGTTATTCACGAGCAGCTAGTTGAGAATATGTATGAACATTAAATGACACGACGAACTGAAATAATATGACGAAGAGTTCAGCGCTCACTGGGAATAGAGCCCCACACATATCGTTGTTGACTACACACAAAGAGACGTCAGCTACCGAATTTTTCTCCACCAGCTGCTCAGAATAGCATCTTGAACTTACAGTCATCTCGCAAATAGTTCTGTGTCTCACTGGGAGTTAAAAACGTCAGATATCGTTAGTGTTGACAACAAATGAAAATACATTAAAAATCAAAATTATTATCCACCAGCAGATAGGTGTTCTCATGATAGAGCTTGATAATACATAATTAAATCTTTAGTGCTGGGCCAGGATTCGATCCCATTCACGCGTAATATGTGAAGGTGTTGAGGAATCTGCAGTTTTGAACAAACAACAAATTGTAGCCGAGCTGTATTGCCACGAAGGGATCAAATTCCACGTTAAGGGCGGTCTGAGTTGCATTCCCAGTTTAGAACCAATTTTATCGACATACAGAAGCTCAAATAAAAGATGGAATAAGTGTCCTGTGACCATACATAGCGTTTGTGTCGTCACTTGAAATAAATAACTAGTATAAGAAAGGTTACTGGTGATAGAGTTTCTACATGTCGCCACTCCAGACTTTATTGTGGTTCAACCTACCGCCTACTTGGTAAAGAAGGAATATCATCTTTAATGTGAATTTTCAGATCACGCAGCCATTATATCTCCTCACTTGGTGTAGCCAGGAGAGAATGGAATCTGTCTCTCCCTATCTAAAATCATTGACGGAAGTGGGAATCGAACCCAGACCATAGGTATAACAACCTACCATCCGTCCAACAGACCACGAAATCCTCTTCTCTGCGAGTCATTTTTCTATCGTAACGCAGTTGCGCCACACTGGATGAGAATTCTGACACACAGGCTCCCTGTAGTAATTTGCAGCATGTTCAGTAAATTCATTTACTTGGTTGACCGAATCACCATGAACTAGCTGCCTCGGCTACCCAGTGCATACATTCGACTATTTTGTAATCACAGAAATAAAATCACGTAACTGCCACCTACACACAACTGCCAACAGTGTAGGATGCAGAAGTTTAAATAGGAAGTGTTCCTTTCCACTTGAGCTATTCTATTGCGCTATCTGTTACTAGAAAACGTCGTTCAGTCCAAAAGAAAAGCTGTAACTGTTTGTCTCTCAGAAGTCAAGGCCTGGCCATATGCAGAATCTCACAGTGCTGTGGAATCCAAAAGTTCTGGAGGAATAGTTGCCGAGCTCTGGAGCTGCTGTAGCTACGTGTCAGCTTGTAGCATAGATAAGATGTCGCGAGTTCGAATACATTCAGTGCTACATTTTTTAAAACGCAATTCTGCTCTCTGCTGAAGGTATCAATCTAATGGAACTTTGAACATAATTCCCTTCACTTCTCAACCCAAAGTAGTCGCATGTGGAAAAAGGGCTAACTACTGTGACATTTTGTTCTATTCAGGTTTAATAGACAGCAGGCAGCAGATGCATCTCGAAGATGTGCAGGGAGAGCGCATCGTGCCATAATATGTCAGAAAAGTATTTTCTATATTAGCCGTCGTGTGGTAGTGATATTTTATTCTTCTTCAAACTTTGTTTGACAGCTTTAACTCAGAACAAGTTTTCTACATGCATGTAATCAATAAACTGCATGTGCATTGTCAGACTGTCATAGGTAACATCTGAGAATTCGCATATATCGTTGATGATTAATTTCTCTCTCATGTTTACTATTGTTTTAACAACACTAAAGGAAACCTTACGAAAATTGTGCACTGTATTATAAGAAATGAAATAAAACTAACCATGGTAACCTTACGACGAAAGTATCTGTACACAAGCATGCCTCTATCGACACGAATTAGTAAAATACTACTCACTTAGATTTTGATTGGGTCTGTGTTTAATTGGTATGCTGTGTCATACTCAAGAGGTATGCAAATGTGGCATTTCATAAATATAGTTACGTATTCCTAGAAACCCAAAATTCGCTTGTCAGCAGCGGAAAGAGGCCTTACCTGTTGTGCAGCATTGTAAGTTTTTCAACATTGCACTATGAGCTGAAAGCATTTTCTTGCGATTTCCTTATTGATGTTTGATCTGACTGCTTGTAGCTCTTTCACAGAAGGGATAAAAACGTTACAGTCAGTGAGACTGGAACTGCGAACCGTAACAGACGCTTTTTCACAGCTCAGCACGTTACCACAGAGCTGGCGAGGAGGTATGGGTCTTAGCTCCCTATTACGAGGGCAATAGTAACTAGAACTCGTAAACCGCTGTTTGAATGTCGAGATTAGTTGCTGTTTCCACCTGCAACGACTTTCCTGGGCTGAAAACCGTAAATTTTCAATCTTTTGTTACCCTGCAAGCGATAATAACTCAGATTATTCAATGGAAATGACAGGTAAAATCAAGTGAACTTTGAGGCTTAATTCCGTGCACACCAGGAAGTAACTCGTGGATCACAGAGTTGCCAAACATACATTGCCTTGTTGCCAAATCTCAGTTACAGTACCAGCAGGAAGAAGAGGAACCGATGTGATCGTACAGCGGTCTGGGAAGTGACCATAGCTGGTGTCTCCAAGTCACGGCTGCTACGGCCTGGAATACGTAATGCGTCTCATTCGCTTTCTGTAACTAGGTTTAGGGACTGGAGCGTAGTTACTAATAATACTCAGAACTGACTGCAAACTGAGCATCATAAATCAGTAACTCTCATTGTTGTTTTTATATTTCTTTCGTAAGTGTACTCAAAACTAAGAAAGTCATTCACAGGCGTTTTCGTGCCTCGCCGATAGTCGAGCACAACATACAAATAAAAATAAAAAAGAATGTGTGTGTGTGTGTGTGTGTGTGTGTGTGTGTGTGTGTGTGTGTTTGTGAGAGAGAGAGAGAGAGAAATAAAAAGCAATGAGAGAGAGTGTAAAAAATTGTTGTAAAGAAATTGAATCATGGTATTTAAAGAAATCTTTCATTAAAATGACACGTTCCATATCATTACGAAATGTCGTATTCATGATCTATGGAACAAGAGTTAATCTAATGTAATCTAATCTAATCTAATCACATCATATTGATGATTAGCCATGAAGAGTCATGAATTACCGAAATTTTGGCCAATACCAGTAACCAAATCTAAACTTGAAAATAAAAGACGACAATTTTTGTAATAAACCGTGACTGCTATCAAGACCCTTTCGTCCCTGTTATCGAACCACGAAAGATGTCTGATATACCTCCATTCTGAAGTAACAAAGTGTGCATGCATTTAAAGATGAAGTGCATGATGTGAAGTTCTGTGACGGAGATACGAACCCAACACGTAATCCGATTGTTAACTAAGAAAAATCAAATGTTACGTATCGGTTTTTCTTACGAGCCGCTAGGTGTCTGAATCTAAAATAAGGATACAAACTTTTGTGCCTAAGCGACAATCGAACTGCACACCTACCGTGCATCCACGAATATAGCTTAAGTTTCAGTTGCTTACTCATGAACAGTAAGATGTGTGCGTGTTTGACCAGAAATAACGACACCTGTTGCCATTGTTGGAAACACATGAACAGACATTGAAATTGCGCGTTAATTTTCACTAGCAGGTGGGTGTGCACTTGATAAAGCTAGAAATGAAATTATGAATATTTTTGTACTGGATCAGGTTTCAGACCCACATACTTACCTTTGGAGGAGACCTAGAGAAGATTGCAGTCTTGGGAAAAGGAACGAAATGACTGAACTATACTGTTCCGAGAGATTCAGATCCTCGAAAGAGGAGATACGAATTCGAATCACAGTCCAGCACCAAATTTTTAAACGTCTCTAGTTCAATCAAGTACAAGTAAAATAAGAGCCCTGTCCCTTTAAATGGCTATCGGTTCATCAAATAAAACAAAATTTTCTAATGTAAGTAAGCTTACTGGCGACTGTATTTCTGTTTACCATGACTTCCGCTGTGTCATTTCCCAACGTAAACCGGCTCTGCCCAGTTGGTAATGAAGGAACGTGATGTTTAATGCGGATTCTGGATTATAACGTCTTTCTCTTGAGGTTACCAGAGGTAAAATAAATCTGTTTGTGCCTCTTAAAAGTAAATGCCTGAACCCACGCATTGCACCTGTGATAGCTCGTTTCACCATACCATTGTGCCCACATTACCCAGCCCCAAGAGTGTGCTGTAACGGATGATGTGCTTAGCTTACAAAATTAGTCACGGTGGAAAAAATGCGAGTCTATTAAATGGTCGAGTAGAAGCAAGCTTCTGACGCAGAGATTATGCTATTCTCATGTCAGCAGGATGTAAAGACTCTTCTAGGCATCATAGGCTGGATGTGAAGCCATTTTGATTTTTCACAAATTCAGCAAATTTCTTAGTTCGAGAAAATCCACTGCAAAGTGTGAAGTTGCCGGATAATTCGATTATTACTGTTATTATTACTATCATTTTATTCATACCGCTGCTGGAACACGACCGTAGTCTTCAGGTAAAACGCGAGACCAGCTAATACGACGTCTGGCGACCGAAAGCACATATCGACAAAATATTTATCGCCCCTTTCCTCTCGGTGCTGAAGCTATGAGTGTAATTCAAGCGAATCTACAATATCATATTAGCTGGTCTCGCGTTTTACCTCAAGACTACGGTCGTAGTCAAGAGTAATGTACTAAGACTGGAGTCAAGACTTCCTCTGGGAAGTGCCGCAGTCTACATGTTGCTAGATCGAGCATATTGCCAGACATAGAATTCTGAGAGGAGCACGACTGCATTGTCCAGCTTACGTGAACGACTCGGCGGTCAATTTTTTGGTCTGAGACTGTATCTACAACACATATTGCACGCTGAAGACCCAGAAGAATTTTAAAAAAAAGTAGTTTATGAGAGCAACGTTAACTATAGCGTTCGAAGTATTCGTAGTATTGTATACGTGTGTGTAAACGCCTTCCAATGACCACTCAAGAAAGACAAGGATACACAGTCTAGCTCCAATACTATAAATACGCCTCAGTTTGTGGATGAACTCAGACTTAGGTTGATAATAATTGTGAAAATTTAGCAGCACTGTACCCATTGGTGTTAAACTCGTTTTCAACCAATGATTCCCACAGCTACAGGGATACTACTTGTGATACCTCTTAGACAAAATACTTAAGCAGTGTTATCAGACGAAAAGATCAACCTGACACAAACTGTGAGAAGTTTGTTTTACAACCTTCGTACTTGGATATTCAGCTTTTTCCTATTTGAGATATCTGTGATTGTTGCTGCTTAAGACGATTTAAGCAGAAACTAAATTCCCTCAGCTTCGACAATGTTTAAAGAAATCGTCTTATTGGCACTAAATCGTGGTTTGTGAATTGTTTACCGGCCGTACTCTGCCGTATTTTGCCGGTTGGAAGGCAAAAGCTTACTGACAAATTTCACACAGAAATTACTGTTACAGTGTACTTATGGAGCCAAATGAGTGAATTGCGTATTTTCCGGTGAGAAAGAGCACTGGCAAACAGTCTTCACTACATTAGGTTATTTAAACTGGTGTCACTCTGAGCTAGAATTTATGGTCAGCGACTAAGTGTAAGGTCAACGTTTTGGATGCGAGTTTTGCGACTGTGAAATACTTTCCTACATTATAGAAGCGAATATTAAATTTGAACTAATATTGCGAAAATTTTGTACTTGGACAGCTTAGAATGAAAATACTTCTGTTTATTTCAAAGGGAAACAATAGATTTTCTAAAACACTGTCTGTCATACACAACTTGAAACAGGTCATGTCGACCAAATCATGTGGAAGAACTAACAGCAACGTATATCGGAAGGCAGTAAGATCTCTTGCCTTTTGGTTTGTCAGTACTCGATAGCCATTTCTAGGCGAAAGTAAATGAAGAAAGGCAGTGCGTTTTTGTTACCAAGTAACGTCTTCGCCAATTACTTTAGTTTTAAAGTAATCTACGAGTAATTGCTGGTGTTTGATATTAACATGAAAAGGATTCCGTAGACAGGGAAAGAACCTGTTCATGGGAAACTACATCTATAGTGACCAAAAGGCATTAAATGATGTTACAGCAGCGGTATGAATAAAATGATATTAATAATAACAGTAATAATCGAATTATCCGGCAACTTCACACTTTGCAGTGGATTTTCTCGAACTAAGAAATTTGCTGAATTTGTGAAAAATCAAAATGGCTTCACATCCAGCCTATGATGCCTAGAAGAGTCTTTACATCCTGCTGACATGAGAATAGCATAATCTCTGCGTCAGAAGCTTGCTTCTACTCGACCATTTAATAGACTCGCATTTTTTCCACCGTGACTAATTTTGTAAGCTAAGCACATCATCCGTTACAGCACACTCTTGGGGCTGGGTAATGTGGGCACAATGGTATGGTGGAACGAGCTATCACAGGTGCAATGCGTGGGTTCAGGCATTTACTTTTAAGAGGCACAAACAGATTTATTTTACCTCTGGTAACCTCAAGAGAAAGACGTTATAATCCAGAATCCGCATTAAACATCACGTTCCTTCATTACCAACTGGGCAGAGCCGGTTTACGTTGGGAAATGACACAGCGGAAGTCATGGTAAACAGAAATACAGTCGCCAGTAAGCTTACTTACATTAGAAAATTTTGTTTTATTTGATGAACCGATAGCCATTTAAAGGGACAGGGCTCTTATTTTACTTGTACTTGATTGAACTAGAGACGTTTAAAAATTTGGTGCTGGACTGTGATTCGAATTCGTATCTCCTCTTTCGAGGATCTGAATCTCTCGGAACAGTATAGTTCAGTCATTTCGTTCCTTTTCCCAAGACTGCAATCTTCTCTAGGTCTCCTCCAAAGGTAAGTATGTGGGTCTGAAACCTGATCCAGTACAAAAATATTCATAATTTCATTTCTAGCTTTATCAAGTGCACACCCACCTGCTAGTGAAAATTAACGCGCAATTTCAATGTCTGTTCATGTGTTTCCAACAATGGCAACAGGTGTCGTTATTTCTGGTCAAACACGCACACATCTTACTGTTCATGAGTAAGCAACTGAAACTTAAGCTATATTCGTGGATGCACGGTAGGTGTGCAGTTCGATTGTCGCTTAGGCACAAAAGTTTGTATCCTTATTTTAGATTCAGACACCTAGCGGCTCGTAAGAAAAACCGATACGTAACATTTGATTTTTCTTAGTTAACAATCGGATTACGTGTTGGGTTCGTATCTCCGTCACAGAACTTCACATCATGCACTTCATCTTTAAATGCATGCACACTTTGTTACTTCAGAATGGAGGTATATCAGACATCTTTCGTGGTTCGATAACAGGGACGAAAGGGTCTTGATAGCAGTCACGGTTTAATACAAAAATTGTCGTCTTTTATTTTCAAGTTTAGATTTGGTTACTGGTATTGGCCAAAATTTCGGTAATTCATGACTCTTCATGGCTAATCATCAATATGATGTGATTAGATTAGATTAGATTACATTAGATTAACTCTTGTTCCATAGATCATGAATACGACATTTCGTAATGATATGGAACGTGTCATTTTAATGAAAGATTTCTTTAAATACCATGATTCAATTTCTTTACAACAATTTTTTACACTCTCTCTCATTGCTTTTTATTTCTCTCTCTCTCTCTCTCACAAACACACACACACACACACACACACACACACACACACACACACATTCTTTTTTATTTTTATTTGTATGTTGTGCTCGACTATCGGCGAGGCACGAAAACGCCTGTGAATGACTTTCTTAGTTTTGAGTACACTTACGAAAGAAATATAAAAACAACAATGAGAGTTACTGATTTATGATGCTCAGTTTGCAGTCAGTTCTGAGTATTATTAGTAACTACGCTCCAGTCCCTAAACCTAGTTACAGAAAGCGAATGAGACGCATTACGTATTCCAGGCCGTAGCAGCCGTGACTTGGAGACACCAGCTATGGTCACTTCCCAGACCGCTGTACGATCACATCGGTTCCTCTTCTTCCTGCTGGTACTGTAACTGAGATTTGGCAACAAGGCAGTGTATGTTTGGCAACTCTGTGATCCACGAGTTACTTCCTGGTGTGCACGGAATTAAGCCTCAAAGTTCACTTGATTTTACCTGTCATTTCCATTGAATAATCTGAGTTATTATCGCTTGCAGGGTAACAAAAGATTGAAAATTTACGGTTTTCAGCCCAGGAAAGTCGTTGCAGGTGGAAACAGCAACTAATCTCGACATTCAAATAGCGGTTTACGAGTTCTAGTTACTATTGCCCTCGTAATAGGGAGCTAAGACCCATACCTCCTCGCCAGCTCTGTGGTAACGTGCTGAGCTGTGAAAAAGCGTCTGTTACGGTTCGCAGTTCCAGTCTCACTGACTGTAACGTTTTTATCCCTTCTGTGAAAGAGCTACAAGCAGTCAGATCAAACATCAATAAGGAAATCGCAAGAAAATGCTTTCAGCTCATAGTGCAATGTTGAAAAACTTACAATGCTGCACAACAGGTAAGGCCTCTTTCCGCTGCTGACAAGCGAATTTTGGGTTTCTAGGAATACGTAACTATATTTATGAAATGCCACATTTGCATACCTCTTGAGTATGACACAGCATACCAATTAAACACAGACCCAATCAAAATCTAAGTGAGTAGTATTTTACTAATTCGTGTCGATAGAGGCATGCTTGTGTACAGATACTTTCGTCGTAAGGTTACCATGGTTAGTTTTATTTCATTTCTTATAATACAGTGCACAATTTTCGTAAGGTTTCCTTTAGTGTTGTTAAAACAATAGTAAACATGAGAGAGAAATTAATCATCAACGATATATGCGAATTCTCAGATGTTACCTATGACAGTCTGACAATGCACATGCAGTTTATTGATTACATGCATGTAGAAAACTTGTTCTGAGTTAAAGCTGTCAAACAAAGTTTGAAGAAGAATAAAATATCACTACCACACGACGGCTAATATAGAAAATACTTTTCTGACATATTATGGCACGATGCGCTCTCCCTGCACATCTTCGAGATGCATCTGCTGCCTGCTGTCTATTAAACCTGAATAGAACAAAATGTCACAGTAGTTAGCCCTTTTTCCACATGCGACTACTTTGGGTTGAGAAGTGAAGGGAATTATGTTCAAAGTTCCATTAGATTGATACCTTCAGCAGAGAGCAGAATTGCGTTTTAAAAAATGTAGCACTGAATGTATTCGAACTCGCGACATCTTATCTATGCTACAAGCTGACACGTAGCTACAGCAGCTCCAGAGCTCGGCAACTATTCCTCCAGAACTTTTGGATTCCACAGCACTGTGAGATTCTGCATATGGCCAGGCCTTGACTTCTGAGAGACAAACAGTTACAGCTTTTCTTTTGGACTGAACGACGTTTTCTAGTAACAGATAGCGCAATAGAATAGCTCAAGTGGAAAGGAACACTTCCTATTTAAACTTCTGCATCCTACACTGTTGGCAGTTGTGTGTAGGTGGCAGTTACGTGATTTTATTTCTGTGATTACAAAATAGTCGAATGTATGCACTGGGTAGCCGAGGCAGCTAGTTCATGGTGATTCGGTCAACCAAGTAAATGAATTTACTGAACATGCTGCAAATTACTACAGGGAGCCTGTGTGTCAGAATTCTCATCCAGTGTGGCGCAACTGCGTTACGATAGAAAAATGACTCGCAGAGAAGAGGATTTCGTGGTCTGTTGGACGGATGGTAGGTTGTTATACCTATGGTCTGGGTTCGATTCCCACTTCCGTCAATGATTTTAGATAGGGAGAGACAGATTCCATTCTCTCCTGGCTACACCAAGTGAGGAGATATAATGGCTGCGTGGTCTGAAAATTCACATTAAAGATGATATTCCTTCTTTACCAAGTAGGCGGTAGGTTGAACCACAATGAAGTCTGGAGTGGCGACATGTAGAAACTCTATCACCAGTAACCTTTCTTATACTAGTTATTTATTTCAAGTGACGACACAAACGCTATGTATGGTCACAGGACACTTATTCCATCTTTTATTTGAGCTTCTGTATGTCGATAAAATTGGTTCTAAACTGGGAATGCAACTCAGACCGCCCTTAACGCGGAATTTGATCCCTTCGTGGCAATACAGCTCGGCTACAATTTGTTGTTTGTTCAAAACTGCAGATTCCTCAACACCTTCACATATTACGCGTGAATGGGATCGAATCCTGGCCCAGCACTAAAGATTTAATTATGTATTATCAAGCTCTATCATGAGAACACCTATCTGCTGGTGGATAATAATTTTGATTTTTAATGTATTTTCATTCGTTGTCAACACTAACGATATCTGACGTTTTTAACTCCCAGTGAGACAAGAACTATTTGCGAGATGACTGTAAGTTCAAGATGCTATTCTGAGCAGCTGGTGGAGAAAAATTCGGTAGCTGACGTCTCTTTGTGTGTAGTCAACAACGATATGTGTGGGGCTCTATTCCCAGTGAGCGCTGAACTCTTCGTCATATTATTTCAGTTCGTCGTGTCATTTAATGTTCATACATATTCTCAACTAGCTGCTCGTGAATAACTTTAATTTTTAATGTCATTTTGTGTTAAATAGTTCAAATGGTTCAAATGGCTCTGAGCACTATGGGACTTAACTTCTAAGGCCATCAGTCCCCTAGAACTTAGAACTACTTAAACCTAACTAACCTAAGGACATCACTCACATCCATGCCCGAGGCAGGATTCGAACCTGCGACCGTAGCGGTCACGCGGTTCCAGACTGAAGCGCCTAGAACCGCACGGCCACATCGGCCGGCCCCCACCATCTGGTATCAATGCATTACCCTATCGTCCATTATATATAATCATTTACATAGTACACTTGATATTATAGATGAGTAGGACACAAGACAGGACATAGATAATGTCCGTTTGACGTCAACAGTGTGTAACATTTTACTTTTTTTGAATAGGACAATGTTCCTCTCCAATAATTTTTAGATTAGTTACAATAAGCTTACGCTGCAAGAGAATTCGCTTGTATTTTTCAATATGTGGTCTGTTGTCGGTTTGAAGGCCTTCCATAACATCGGCAACGTAGTGCAACTCCACCGAGGGCTGTCTGGAGTAGGGTGGAGATAGCAATGTGAAAGTTGCGAGCTGTCGAAGACGATCTTCATATTCCTAATGCGACTAGGACATCGTATACTCTTGACGACGTTTAGCACCTGTGCAGTCAGTCACCCAATTTCAGAATTCATTTTGAGTAATCCTGCTAAATTCCCTAAATATTGTCTTTTTATATTGATGAGTAATATGGATAGTCGTCACGTTCATGTGCCGTCTACAACGCAAATTTAATGTTACTATCCTAGGAACTAACCTGCAATACGTTTTGTATTTCATAATCGGAACTATCTGCATTAACCGTCATCAGAGCAATGTCAGGGAACAGAATGCAGCAGTGCCTTGCTACCTACTTGAGGACCTGCTTGAGTCGTGTTCTAAGGAAAGGGTAGTTGCTGGTTCACATTATATTACACTAGCGAGAAGTACCGACTTTTCCTTTTCTCTGCAAACATCCAGAACTAAATTCAGTAACTAAATGCTAAGAATATATTTGCATTGTGCCAACTCAAAGATCAATAGATATGGATATAGATATAGATACAGATTTTTATATTTAAAGCCATTCTCCTTCTGCGTTGGAATAAACATCATTCATTATTTGCTTGTTCTTGTTACGATTGTTATTGTCATTCTCTCACTCGCAAGAGTTTTCGCATTCCTATTTGGTATCGATGCACATGAAGAGTGGCTATGAAAGAAGGGAATACTGAATGTTACGTCATGCAGAATACACTCATTTACTTCGGCTCCTCGTGATCTACGCTACAGGAGTAGTGAGATACATAAAGTTGACAGTGTGAGGACAGACCTGGTAGCACAACTGTGCAACTACACAGTGTTACCAGATAAAATGGTGCTGCGGAATCGACAGTGTAGTACGGACTTTGCCACAGTAGCAGACAGCTGGTAATTTAGGACCATGACCGTGGATTACACTTTGGTCGGTGGTGGTTAGAGTGCTGCAACTGTAAATGGAAGGCTTTGTTTGATAGTCTTATGCTGATGCTGTCTGAATAAATTATGCCATTGGATACAAAGCGGTTTAGTTTTGAGACCTAACCCACGAGGGGGGAAGGCACAGTGGTCTGCTTCAGGAATTCCAAGCAATAAAACACAAAAAACAACCCACGAAGGGAGACATGCATTTGGAATCTGTTCATCGTTACGGGGTCAAACAAGAGGGTAACATTACTGAAACAATGATCGGGCTACTTAGTATCTAATAGAGCATACAGATTTCAAGGAGGAAACGTATGAAGACGCAGACTTCCTCGTTATCAATATGTGCGGCATATCTTTCGTGTTAACGAAAGTAAATTCCCGCTTTACCTCTTCTTACGTGTCAAATGAAATGAATGCCATGAGGAATAGAATATTTGTTGACTGCGTCTCTTCTTGCTCCCATCCTTACCAACATATTTCTTCATTCTCGTGGTAATCATGACATTCTATGTGTATGCTGCAAAAGATTGCAAGTGGACAAATTCGACATCGAGGTGCAAAGCGTTATATTCAATTCGAATAAGCTTCCGGTGTATTTTTACTTCGTTTGTATTTTTAGATGATTATGAACGTTACGGAAAATTATCTCACATGCTTTATGTTGAATGAGAAACATTGAATGATCCGTTTTGCTTTCCCTACGTTGAAATGATATAATGTCGGCGTCAACAGCCTTCTTCCACGCCGGAAGCTGAAACTTGTATCATTCTGGATTAATGATAATTGAATGTCTCATATGTATACATAGCCCAGAAGGCGACGTCAGAAACCATCAGGGGAGAACGCCGCATAAAAACCAAACGTGCGCGCGCGTCTCCACTCTGAAGAACCGTATCGGAGAATCACGGCAAGCATTTCGCTGAAGAGCTGCCTCGTCAGAGAGCCTAGAAATGGCAGCGTCGTAGCAAGTATTTGTCAACACTCTGATAGTGCATTTACTTCCGGGTGAAGGTCGGCGTTACCTCGCTAAATTCACTTGACATTCGTTTTCCACATCGAAGACTCGTACGATATAATCCACTGCAAGATGACACAATTAGAAAGTATATTTAATTTCTGGACTCCAAGAACGGCGTTCTTCACATAAGTAACACCTGTTTGTGTGTGCATTCGGGAGGACGACGGTGCAATCCCGCGCCCGGCCATCCTGATTTAGGTTTTCAATGATTTCCCTAAATCGCTTCAGGCAAATGCCGGGATGGTTCCTTAGGAAGGGCACGGCCGATTTCCTTCCCCATCCTTCCCTAATCCGAGCTTGTGCTCCGTCTCTAATGACATCGTTGTCGACGGGACGTTAAAACAGTAATCTCCACCTCCTCTGTTCGTGTGCTTAAGGTTGCGTTTTGAGGTTCAGGCATCATCACAGTGACTATATTCCGCCTCTGGCCGCCAGTGTGTCGTTAGCTCAGAGGTTCCCTTGTGCGTTGCAGTGCTTGTACTATAAGACATAGCAGTTCGAATCACGGTAGAAGCCGCTGAGTACAACCTTTTATTTTCCATTTTAATTAATGGAGTTGCAAACTGCTAGTAAAAATTTCTTATGCGAAATCTGAAGAATGCCTTTAAACATCAATCTTCGTCCGATTTCGAGTTAGTAAATTAAGTTAATATCATGGATTTCTGCTTTGCAAATTCCAAGGTGCTTCACTGTAAAATAGACCCTGAAAAGATTCAAACCGACTGTCAACGATATAAATTTGAGCTTTGTTCGTCATATAGGTCTAACATGTCAGAAGGTTGTTTATGAAGTGCACATGTTCATTAATGTAGTTCCCTTCTTCTAAATTTTTGCAATACCATTTAACTGTAGACGTTTTCTAACACCGGCGTTAGCAATTCCTTTCCGTTCTCTGAAACCTTCAAAACGACAAATTTTTCTGGTTTAAATCTGATGACCTTAACTATCACTTCCGATCAACAATAAATACTTCATGAACCCATACATGGAACTCCAAATGTGCAGTGTTCCTGCACTGCTACAGAGCATGCATTGCAAGGTATTCACACAGTTTATCGCATAGACTTACCATAAGGAATGAAACAAGAACTGTAATACACTTTACACCACAGACGCTCACTCTGGCTTGACGAAAACATCCAAACATTGACCAAAAGTTGCACAAATAATTGAGTTTGAAAGGAAAAGAAACGAGGTATGAAGCATTTATAAATTCATCGAATGTAGTGAGGTGGTTTAATTTCGTCCCAGTCTATAAAATTAATTTCGGGCCATACTCAGCTCTTGCCGATTAATGTAATATAATACCCGCCTACTAATCAGGGCGTCTGTCTCCGTTGCTTTTGAGCGTGAATGGAAATTGTAGAAATTTTCTGTGGAGCAACATTTAATAATAAAGCGTTTTAAATCATCAAAAGCGATGAGCGGTAGCAGGCGCTTTCGATAAAGAACGGGGGAGTGCAGCGCCGCTGCTGTCGCCACGGCCGCTGCCAGTAGCCAGCAAATGGATCCCGGAGCTTTGTCGCATACGGCGTCCAGAGGAGGACAGTCTGCAGGAAATCTGCCGCAAAATCGTTACTGGATAAAATTTTGATATCGGTGTGTCACAAAGCGAAATAGATTGAATCTGCGCTACCATTACATTCACGTCTTCAGCATTCAGACAGAAGAGGCTATAAAAATATTTTATGCCAGCTGCTCTCGATCCACTGACATTATGAACAGAAACAACGCACGCTACCGCTAGACCACAGGCGTAATCAGCCTAGAGTTTCTCTATCATGGGACAAGTTTTCCTCCAGGAAGTGCCGCAGTCTACAGTGTTGCCAGATTGTGCAGATAACCGGACTTAGAGAATTAGCGAGTTGGCCAGTTTTTTTGTCCCATGTCGCGATCGGCGCGGACTTAGCCTCTGAAGCGGCCGGCCGCCGGTCAAGTTTTATGTCAAAGAGTGTACAATGAACGGTGTGCTTCAAAAAATTTGTGCGCGCACCAACATTGTGCTCTTTCGGCAGAGATGTCACAGAACGCTGTTTAGTTTGTCTAATTTTAATAACTTAAGATTAGCATTTTGACGAGAAAATTCTGATTGCAGCAGCCAATCGCGTACAAGGACCACAATTTAGGTGGTCTTTCTCGCGATACCCGTACCTCATACCACATTGCGGCATCTTGCCACTGCTGCCTTCTCAACTGCCCTAAAAAGAGCTTCTTGTACCTCAACATGATAGCTGCAAAGCCAGGATTATTACACAGTCCTATCGGATTAGGGAAGGATGGGAAAGGAAGTCGGCCGTAGCCTTTCAAAGGACCCATCCCAGCTCTTTACTGAGACGATTTAGGGAAATAACGCAAAACCTAACTCAGGATGGGCGGTCGCGGGTTTGAACCGTCGTCCTCCCGAATGCGAGTGCAGTGTGCTAATCATTGCGCCACCTCGCTCGGTTACGTACACTTGCCGACATCGCAAACAGAAGATAAAAACGGGTAATCCAGTATGTAAAAAGAAATAGAGTGCTAATAATCGTGGGGGATTGAATCGCGATTGTAAGGGAAGGAATAGAAGAATGTGATAGGACAGGAATGATAGAGGAGAAACAGTAATCGTATTCTGCAATGACTTCAGCTAGTAATAGCGAAATAATCTGTTCAAGAATCTCAAAAGGAGGAGACATACTTAGACAAGGCCGTGAGACATGGGAAGGTGCACACAGTCCGGAACCGCGCGACTGCTACGGTCGCAGGTTCGAATCCTGCCTCGGGCATGGATGTGTGTGATGTCCTTAGGTTAGTTAGGTTTAAGTGGTTCTAAGTTCTAGGGGACTGATGACCACAGTAGTTAAGTCCCATAGTGCTCAGAGCCATTTGAACCATTTTGGAAGGTGCAGACTGAAAAAGGGAGTAGAAGAGGATGGATTGCGTCATGGTCAGGTAGAGATACCGAAATCAGATATTGGATTACGTACCCAGCACGAGACATAAACTCTGATCACTCTTTAATAATGAAGAAGAGTCAACTGAAGCATAAGATAATCTTCTGGAAGAATCAGTGAGGAATGATGTCGGATACTGAATTACTGAGCAGTGATAAGGCTCGTTTAAAGTTCTCTAAGTATGGGCATACTGCGATAGCTGTAACACAGTAGGCTGTTTAATTAATCGGGAGTGGGCATCTCTAAGAAGGGCAATCACATATTTTGGACAGACAAACGTAAGTACTAGGAAGGTAGAAACTTTCTGTAACATTGGAAATACTACAATTAATAATTAAAGAAGGGAGTAGAAAAAACGTCCAGAGAAATTCAGGAATACAGAAATATAAGTTACTTAACAATTAAATGAACAGGAAGTGCAGGGAAGCCAAGACGAAATGGCTGCAGGAAAAATTCTAATAAAATTATTGTCGTAAGGACTGACTCAGCATATACGAAAGTCAAAACAGCTTTTGGTGAAATTAATAGTAAGAGCGGCTATTTTAAGAATGCAGTAGGAGTTCCCTTTTTTAAATGCAAAGGAGAATATGGAGAGGTGAAAGAGTGCACTGAAGGCTTCTCTGATGGAGAGGACTTGTCTGATGACGTAGTAGAAGAATAATTTTTGGTCGATATTGAAGGCTTAGGGGATGCTGTTTTAGAGTCATAATTTAGCAGCACTCTTGAGAATTCGAGATAAAATAAGGCAGAAACGGCAGATAATGTTCTTTTGAAATTTCTAAAATAGTAGAGAGTGGCGGCAAGCAAGCACGCGACTATTCAAGTTGGAGGCTTTCGATGCACCACTCTGATCATAAGGTAGGAAGAGCAGATTAGTGCGACAATTAGCACACTATAACCTAAGAGCACATGCATGAAAGCTGCTGATAACGTTATCTGACGGAAGAATAGAAAAGAAAATTGAGGATCTGTTAGGTAAGGGTTTCATAGTTGTGTTAAAACGAAGAGTGAAAGATCATCAAAGATGATAATCACTGACACTGTTATCCTGAGTGATAGTGGAACACTGCAGGTTCTCTGATAATGTTACATGTGTAAATTTCATTGCTAGAAACATATTTTAATTTCAGTACATCACTTCTTCTGATATCTTAGAAAGGACACGCTAAGTGTCCAATTGCACCACCGAGTGCGGAAGAACTGTTGCCACGGCTGAAAATGCTAAACGCAATGTGCGACTTTCAAGCAGAGCATGAGCTGCGTAAAGACAGATGAATATTCCATAAACATTCGGAAGTTGCGAGATGGTATGCATTGCCCAGGTCTGGGTTGTCGTGGTTGCAGAGAGTGGTCACACTCTTACAACGTTGAACGCGTCAATGATATGCAAATATTAACAAATGTTACCATCTCATGTGAAAAATAAAATGATTCTTTCGGTGGTTCATTCGTTATTTCTCTTACGGATATCCTTACAAATTTTTCTAGTACGTTTTCATAATGCCCCTCTAAGATAGTGAAAAGTTGATTATAATCACTCTGTACAGTTGCAATATAGCTTATGTTAACATTAACACTACGCTCAGACAATGTTGGTGTTTCCGTTATCAGAAATATCGGTGTCGTCTCGTTTCGAGAAGGGTAGGGCTTTGTCTCCATCTAGAAAAAACCGGTAACCTTCACCCCACACACGATTCCTTCAAGAATTGAACACCAGTGTGTGAAAAAGATTCGGACTACTTTAAAAATGAGATAGTGTGTTAAGTATATGACTAACTATTTTAAAACTTATAGTTGAAGACCCAAAACGCTTAATAATGTTGGTTTTATTAGATTCACATTGTTCAGTGATAGACTGATGGAAAAGATTAGAAAGGGTTTGAAATTATGTTCAAAGTTTGTTGGAAGTCGGTAAGTGCTCTCCTTTACGAAATACTCGATAAGTATAGCTTGGATTTCCGGGCGGGACGGCGTGCCGGACCCACTCACGAATCCGCCCGGCTGATTAGTGCCGAGGTCCGGTGTGCCTGCCAGCCTGTGGATGGTTTTTAAGGCGGTTTTCCATCTGCCTCGGCGAATGCGGGATGGTTCCCCTTATTCGGCCTCAGTTACACTATGTCGGCGATTGCTGCGCGAACACTATCTCCACGTGTACGTACACCATAATTAACCAAGCAAACATTGGGGGTTACACTCGTCTGGTGTGAGATGTTGCCGGGGGGGGGGGGGGGGGTCCACTGGGGGCCGAAGCGCACAATAACTCTGGGTTCGGTGTGGGGCGACGGTGGTGTGAGTAGACTGCTATAGCCTGTTGTGGGGTTGTGAACCACTGTGGGCTACGGCTGGGACGACTCGTCTCCGTCGTTTCTAGGTCCCAGTCCCATACAATAAAATACCATAGTTTGTGTTGTGTCTAGGCAAGACAGCCTAGACACAATGAGAGGAAGCCGAAAGGCACGCGCTTAAACTCACGCAGGCTGGCGTGAGGTCTGAAACAGGATACGTAATGAATGCTATAAAGAAAAGTACGTAGCTTCTGGAATACTTAACTTTAATCCACATTTGTAGAACATCGCTCTTGATGTTCAATATCAATTGAATACGGCGCCTTGCTAGGTCGTAGCAAATGTAGCTGAAAGCTATGCTAACTATCGTCTCGGCAAATGAGAGCGTATTTGTCAGTGAACCGTTCCTTGCAAAGTCGGCTGTACAACTGGGGCGAGTGCCAGGACGTCTCTCTAGACCTGCCGTGTGGTGGCGCTCGGTCTGCTATCACTGACAGTGGCGACACGCGGGTCCGGCGTATACTAATGGACCGCGGCCGATTTAAAGGCTACCCCTTAGCAAGTGTGGTGTCTGTCGGTGACACCACAGTTTGAGTAATTTGCACCCCGTTTCAAGAAAAGCTGGTTTCTCAAGCTTCTGAATATTTATAACGTCATGTCTCCCGCGTGACGTACAATGATATAACTTTGCTGATAAATTCAATGGTACTCAACATGCGTGTTGAACAGAGTTAGCTGAGAAGAAATTATAAATTAAACTGTTCGAACTGCTGCGAAAATTTTACAAGATGAACAACGAAAAAATATTTTGGCATAAAACTATTTTTCGCCCCGCGTTCGCACCCCGATTATTGATTTTATTTACTTAATTTTATTTTATTATTGTTGTTTTCATTTATCTGCCCATGTCCGCAGAAGGTTACTTGACGAATGTTCCTTGTCAAGTGAGGCGATACAAGGGCGTTATGTTAGTTGTAAAATCACAACTGCATTTCACAATCAGTGTCACACATTCATTGTATGATATATGAGTGTATCGTATGTCGAGAGGTTACAATTCATTTAAGTTCTCGTATTCTGATACTTCATTCCCGCATCAGTCTTGTAATAATTCTCATACTTTATTCATATGTTTGTTCTTCAGGAAGATGTGGCGCTTTCTCTTGGGTGATACCGATCGCATAAACATTCGAAACACAGATATTCCGTACACAACGAGCATCGCGCGAATTCAGGTTTCTCACAGTAACAATTTTTTTTTTTTTTTGTATGGATCTTAATTTAGAAAGGAACATCCTTAACATTGGCGAAGATTTAACGCGTTGCTAATAATTTCACGACAAACCAAGGATAAAGGATCACTTTTCCATTGTTTGGCGCTTGCAATTGGTTATGAATCACACTACTGGAATTTCACCGAAAACAGTTTCAAATAACTTTCTCATTCTTTTCTTTTCAGATTCATTCATCTGATGTATAATTAATAGTCGAATAAGGGCAACTTTAAATGAGTACAGACAGAACATTCGTGTTTTAATCTTCTACAGACGCGGACACACATGAAAAATAAAAATAAAAGCTAAATCCGGGTTTCGAACGCGTCGCAAGATTAGAAAACCGCAACGGTAACGACTATGCCACAATTTCGTGCGAGGACAGCGGGCAATAAAAGGCAGATGCAGTACTTGGAAAATACATCGACAATTTTGAATGTCGTTCTCACGGGAACAGTCGAGTATCTATGGATAAGCCGAGACACGTGCTAGTTAATTTCGACCCCTCTTCCTGTAGTGTAAGTTTCAGTGAAGTTTGACTGCGGCACTTCCCATATACTCATATTCGAAGCAGCATAACTCACCCCATGCGAATACGCAAACTATATTCATGCAGTATTTGAGAGTGAGAGCACTTTGTGAATTGCAGCAAATCATACACATAATGTCAAACTTTGGCAAAACTTTTACTTGCTGACACTCCCCTAAAATGATGATAGGAAAGATGTTTATCGCTTATTACATTTTAGCTGTTACACAGCTAAACTGCCGCATCAAGAAAGACGTTTTCATCGGTTTCTTCCTTATTCAATACACATTTGGCAGACAGTGTCTACATATACTACTGGCCCTTACAATTGCTACACCACGAAGATGACGTGCTACAGACGCGAAATTTAACCGACGGGAAGAAGATGCTGTGATATGCAAATGAATAGATTTTCAGAGCATTCACACAAGGCTGCCGCCGGTGGCGACACCTACAACGTGCTGACATGAGGAAAGTTTCCAACGGATTTCTCATACACAAACAGCAGTTGACCGGCGTTGCCTGGCGAAACGTTGTTGTGATGCCTCGCGTAAGGAGGATTAATGCGTACCATCACGTTTCCGACTTTGATAAAGGTCGGATTGTAGCCTATCGCGATTGCGGTTTATCGATTCGCGACATTGCTGCTCGCGTTGGTCGAGATCCAATGACTGTTAGCAGAATATTGAATCGGTGGGTTCAGGGGGGTAATACGGAACGCCGTGCTGGATCCCAACGGCCTCGTATCACTAACAGACGAGATGACAGGCGTCTTATCCGCTTGGCTGTAACGGATCGTGCAGCCGCGTCCTGATCTCTGAGTCAACAGATGGAAACGTTTGCAAGACAACAACCATCTGCACTAACAGTTCGACGGCGATTGCAGCAGCATGGACTATCAGCTAAGAGACAATGGCTGCGGGTACCCTTGACGCTGCATCACAGACAGGAGCGCCTGCGATAGTGTACTCAACGACGAACCTGGGTGCACGAATGGCAACACGTCATTTTTTCGGATGAATCCAGGTTCTGTTTACAGCACCATGATGGTCGCATCCGTGTTTGGCGACATCGCGGTGAACGCATATTGGAAGCGTGTATTCGTCATCGCCATACTGGCGTATCGCCCGGCGTGATGGTATGGGGTGCCATTGGTTACAGGTCTCGGTCACATCTTGTTCGCATTGACGGCACTTTGAACAGTGGACGTTACATTTCAGATGTGTTACGACCCGTGGCTCTACCCTTCATTCGATCCCTGCGAAACCCTACATTTCAGCAGGATAATGGATGACTGCATGTTGCAGGTCCTGTACGGGCCTTTCTGGATACAGAGAATGTTCAACTGCTGCCCTGGCCACCACAATCTCCAGATCTCTCACCAATGAAAACGTCTGGTCAATGGTGGCCGAGCAACTGGCTCGTCACAATATGCCAGTCACTACTCTTGATGAACTGTGGTATCGTGTTGAAGCTGCATGGCCAGCTGTACCTGTACACGCCATCCAAGCTCTGTTTCACTCAATGCCCTGGCGTATCAAGGCCGTTATTACGGCCAGAGGTGGTTCTGGTACTGATTTCTCAGGATCTATGCACCCAAATTGCGTGAAAATGTAGTCACATGTCCGTTCTAGTATAATATACTTGTCCAATGAATACCTGTTTATCATCTGCATTCTTCTTGGTGTAGCAATTTTAATGGCCAGTAATGTAGGCCAGTAGTAGAGTATTAGAGAGGATATAAAATGTAGACTTGCAATGGCAAGGAAAGCGTTTCTGAAGAAGAGAAATTTGTTAACATCGAGTATAGATTTAAGTGTCAGGAAGTCATTTCTGAAAGTATTTGTATGGAGTGTAGCCATGTATGGAAGTGAAACATGGACGATAAATAGTTTGGACAAGAGAAGAATAGAAGCTTTCGAAATGTGGTGCTACAGAAGAATGCTGAAGATTAGATGGGTAGATCACATAACTAATGAGGAAGTATTGAATAGGATTGGGGAGAAGAGAAGTTTGTCGCACAACTTGACCAGAAGAAGGGATCGGTTGGTAGGACATGTTCTGAGGCATCAAGGGATCACCAATTTAGTATTGGAGGGCAGCGTGGAGGGTAAAAATCGTAGAGGGAGACCAAGAGATGAATACACTAAGGTGATTCAGAAGGATGTAGGTTGCAGTTGGTACTGGGAGATGAAGACGCTTGCACAGGATAGAGTAGCATGGAGAGCTGCATCAAACCAGTCTCAGGACTGAAGACCACAACAACAACAATGTGTATCACTGAATGTACCTGAAAAATTATATCATTGTGCTGCACATGGTTCAGAAAATTTGACGTCATAAATATTGCGATACGTGGAAAATAGCTTTTGCCCAAATTACCCAGAATACTCTCACCCAGAGTTTGATAACTGTTGCAAGCTTTATATATAATTTCAAACATTTTCTTTAACTTTTACTCGCTTACATGGTTAACATCAAATATTTGAACACATTAATTCGTAAGTAATCAGAATATAGAAGCTGTTATATACGAGTTCGAGAGCGTGCTGAAAAGTAATACTTCCGAATTTTTTATTCTGTTCCCAAAATCTGTTGAGGTGTCAAATGTCATGCATATTACTCGGTCCACTTTTCTGCCTTGCCGATACAAGTTTCAACACTCTGTCGCTAGAGGACTCCTAATTGTAGTGTATAACATGGCGGTGTGTAACGCAACTATATAGTTGCGTAGGAAACAGCGTTCGTAATGGAGTTGCGTAACCGCAGAAAACTTCGTCGGCGCATGCAGCACTCGCTCCTTCGGTATGACAGTGCCAGACCACACATGAGAATTGCGACGTCTGCAAACCAACACCTTTGGTTCCATGTCATCGATCATCTCCCATGCAGGCCCATCTTGGCCACATCCGATTTTCGTCTGTTTCCGAGATAAAGAACACCATCAAGGACTCACACTGATAATCATGAAGCGATTTGTACAGTGGTGAGCTCTTGGGTCTGTCAACAAAGTGAAACATTTTAGAGTGAACGTATCAACCATCTGCTCTGTAGTTGGGAAAATATGTTCGTCGTCAGGGTGCCTTTGTTCAGAAGTAAATATGTATAAATGAAAAATAAAGATGTA
The DNA here is from genome assembly GCF_021461395.2 of Schistocerca americana. Classification (NCBI taxonomy): domain Eukaryota; kingdom Metazoa; phylum Arthropoda; class Insecta; order Orthoptera; family Acrididae; genus Schistocerca; species Schistocerca americana. The sequence goes on from NC_060124.1 coordinate 149,113,795, forward strand.
CTTTTAATAAAGCTTACTATTTCAAAATTCATTGGCGATGATGGGGTATGCTGCAAAATTTCAAATTATTACAGACGTTTATTAGTTTCGATGAACATTAAGTGCATTTGAATCTTACGATGGAATACATTTTTTATATATCATAGTTTCATAGATATTCCCTCTAAACCTAATATGCCAAATTACTTTTCAGGGTTTATTTTACCCCTTGAGAGTGATACTGAGCAAAAACGAAAAAGTACGTATTGCATTGCTTTGACCTGTATGCATACCTGCCAAGGTTCATCAAGATAGTTTAATTACGCCTGGGAATCTTCTCTTGTCAGTCCAGGCACCGGATTTATGTACATTTCATTTCTGCCTTCGCTTGTATAGAAATAAACTGCGTCGTTACGCACGCCACCTACGCACGGATACAACAACCAGGACGTTAAATGCTCTTACACTCCAAAATCAGGGCCCGCACATCGAGCGATCGAAAAATGCATGTTGAATATATGAAGAAGGAGCTGTCAAACTACACACTGTGCTGGACAGCGACAACACGATGAGGAAAATACACTGCCTGAATTTATGTCAACGGCCAGGGCAGATAACCGGAACGTTAACGGCCACAAGGCGGAAGATTCCGCTGGTGCACTTCGATTCAAATAATCAAATACAGCTAAACTCCACCGGAAGGTGGCTAAAATTTGCCAACTTGAAAACACACGTTGTTGCTCGCGGGAATATCCCAACAGCCGACAACGAACTCAGGAACGACGCAATGTGAACAGTCGTGACTTGCTGGTAGATTAAGTCAAAACTCAACTTTCATGTCGAGGATCGATGAGCCACGAACCTCGTAGCAGTGGAAATAGCACCACACACTCCGACACCACATAGAGGCTGCCAACGGGCCCGGCCAAACTACGTGCCGAGGAAATTTCCTCGCTGCTCCATGCCAACTGACCAACTGCCAGGCCTGGAAAAGGTGAATGGACGAAATATACGTCGGCCGATGAGACAACCAACCGAACGAGCAACCAACTGTCGTCTCGCTCCAGTCTCCCTCCGTCGGCGAGCAGTGGCTGTCGGTGCCTCACCGGCGCTCCGTCCCCGCCTTCACTGCTGCTGCGACCCTACTGCACTGCTGCACTGCTGGTTCAGCTCCAACTGACTGCCAGACACACGGCGACCGGGAAATACCATCGGTCGCTCCAGCGATGGTACGACACTATACTTATCGATGTACGCTGCTGCTGCCGCTCACGGGCAAGCAAGGGAGGAGTTAGTGACGCCAGTAAATAAAATAAGAGGACGAGGCTGCAGTGCCGTAATAGAAGATGACAATGAATAAATGGCGTGAACACGAGCCGCGCATGCCCCAGAAGGGTCATAAAGACAAACAAATGAAGAAGGTGAAAGTAGTTGACAACTTGATGCTGACTGAAATGGAGATGAACTGAGAATATAGCAAGGCAAAGTGTTGTGGTATGGGCTAACAGGATTCTGTGTAGGATTTCTCTTGAGACAAGACGACGAATATAGCATATAAAGAAACAAGTAAGAGAAACTTGGATGGAAAACTTTGAATACCTTAATGTGTGGAGAAGTCTGGGTGATAAATGGCTGGCAATGATAAAGGTAATGAACAAATTCCACGTCGTCAAATACTCATCAATATAAAGCCTTTACACTGACGTGACAAAAGTCATGGGACAGCTCCTAATATCGTGTCGGACCTCGTTTTACCCGGCATACTGCAGCAGCTTGGCTAGCGGGGACTCCAAAAGCCGTTGGAAGACCCTTGTAGAAATATTGAGCCACGCTGCCCCTGCAGGCACCCGTAATTTCGAAAGTGTTGGCGGTGTACTGTTTTGTACACGGACTGACCTCTGGATTATGTCACAAACGTTCGATGATATTCATGTCAGGCTATCTGGGTGGCCAAATCTTTCTATCATATTATCGAGATTGCTCTTCCGGCCAATGGCGAACAATTGTGGCCCAGTGACATGGCGCATTGATTGTTAACCATAAAAATTGCGAACATGGAGTCCATCAGTTGCTGAAAATAGTGTCCAAGTAGCCAAACGTAACCAGCTGGACCTTGGCCATTCCATCAAAACACAGCCCACACGGCTGACAATTTGGATGCATGGCTTCGTGGGGGCTGCGCCACAATCTAACCCTACCGTCAGCTCTTATCAACTGAAATTTGGACTCATCGTCACGAGTCCGGGAGAGGCGCTGCAGGTGTTGTCGTGCTGTTATCAAAGCCACTCGCGTCTGTCGTCTGCTGCAATATCCCACTAACGCCAAATTTTGCAGCACTTTTCTGAAGCACATGTTCGTCGTACATCCCACATTGATTCATGCGGTTGTTTCGAACAGTGTTTTTTGTCTTCTATCACTGTCAACTCTACGCAAATGCCGCTGTTCTCGGACGTTAAGTGAATGTCGTCGATCACTACGTTATCCGTGATGAGAGGTAATGCCTGAAATTTAGTATTCTCGGCACAGTCTTGATACTGTGGATCTCGGAATATTGAATTCCCTAACTATACACCAAACGGAATGTCCCATGCATCTGCCTCCAACTACCAAACCGCGTTCAAAGTCTGTTAGTTCCCAGCGCGCGGCAATAGTCATGTCGGACACCTCTGATATGAATCACCTGAGTACAAATGACCGCTCCGCCAACTAACCTCCCTTTCACCCCTTGTGTACGGAATACTACCGCCTTCTCTACACATGCATATCGCTATTCCGTAACCCTTGTGACCTAGACCCTAGACCACGAAATATGGAAATAGAGAATGAATTACATCTGATGTGCAAATGTTGCATGCACCTCTTCATTTCGTAAGATAAAATCATCGTGTTATAGCTCTACATCAGTGATCGTCCAATATTTACCTCAAGAGCAAACACTGATATTATGGTCGGCATCTCGCGCCGCTTATGAACCGATATTATTATTAATTGACAGCCTACAAAAATTAGTATATTATGAGCACCCAATACACTAGTTAATGTAAGTGTGCGATAAACTAGCCGCCGACCCCAAAACAGTGATCATTAAACATGGGAACCATTCGGAAAACTTCAAATCGATTGTTTTCTAGTACCGATTGCTGCCACCTCCAGCGACCACAAAGTTGTGACATTTTAATTACGTCACAAAATGTTGTTGTGTTGTGTGTGTGAATAGATGATTAATTGGATAATAAATGTAATCACGTTTAAATGCAGTAAACAACATGAAACACGATCGCAAATGTTACTAAATGTTTTGGATATCGCTTTTCTTACACTCACTGAGGTCTATGACAAGAGCGCTAATTTTATTTCATGTTCCTTGCTAGAAATATGTACCGCATATACGAATCCATGTTATTTTATACCATAGCATCTGATCGCTAACAGCCTCGCCCGCCTTCAACTGTCAGTACTGAAAGACGAACAAGAAAACATACCCACTCTCACATCCTCATCCCGTAGTCACCATCGTATATAATTCTCTGCCATCTAATGCCAAATTTACTTAGCTCACGGCCGAAATTACAACCACCAATTAAAATTAAGCACGTCTTAAAATAATACTTTAGCTACAAGCTTCATTATCTTTTTTATTTCTTATTTATTTTTTTACTGAACGGGGAAATTTCTCAACGTTGGTTGATATTTCTGGTTTTCGTTGTTGTTTCCCAGTTGCGCATTGTTACAAAACACGGCAGACAACCGTGGGCCGCACGACTACTTCATTCGGCCGCACTTTGATGATAACTTTACTAGGGGGCTAGCAAGCAAGACGAATAACCGGCCGTGCGGTTAATGGCGCTGCAGTCTAGAACCGCAAGACCGCTACGGTCGCAGGTTCGAATCCTGCCTCGGGCATGGATGTTTGTGATGTCCTTAGGTTAGTTAGGTTTAACTAGTTCTAAGTTCTAGGGGACTAATGACCTCAGCAGTTGAGTCCCATAGTGCTCAGAGCCATTTGAACCATTTGAACGAATAACTACTGATGTATCTCCGATAGCTCCAAACGCGCCATTCGGTTTTTCGATCCTTAACAGTGAACTAGATGTATACATATTTATTCTGCTGTTTATTTCGGATCCTCAATGTAGAAACGTTTCATCTTGTAAGAAGATTTTTACCACTGTTTTTTCTCCTTTGCACACGAGTCATGACATTCATTGTTGGCACAGCGTGAATCAATTCTGGAAACAGTACTTTGCTCTATGTCCGGCACCGACTGATAAAAGTCAACAGACTGAACGTTTTATTCGCGCAGATTTCTTCATCTAGCACCTTACGACAGCGAAGGTGGGTTTTGATCTCCCATTTCCAAGCAAAATTAACATACAAATGAGAAGATAGCGCGGCCGGACATTAAAGTGGTCGTTCTTTTTTTTGTGTCCTCTTTAATGAATGCATAACCCAGAGTCCTTTTAATAAGAAGGGACTGGAGGAAGGACCATCTTATGGACTGCCGTTTCATCTGGTTAAAAGGTGCCTTCTATTATGCCCCAAGGAAAAACAATTATATCTATCCAGAACAGTCCCGGTATTAGCAAAAGGTTCTTTGAAACTTATCTCCACCAGCGAGAATAACACAAAATTTTATTAGCAGAAATAAGATAGTGCTGGTCTTTAGAGAGCTAAGGGATAGGAATTCCGAGCACTGGACAATGGGTTCTGCATTTGCTTGAAAGCGGTTATTAGATAAGGGAATCTGTGGCAACGCGTTATGACGTTAATATTACAGGAACAAATGTCCGTCCGAATCCCATTTCTCGCTGATGTATTATGATGGCATGACTTTCGGCTTATCGAGAAACACAGCAACACGGTGTCGCCAACTGTAGGTGATTTTGTAACCAAACACTCAGATTTGACGGTAATGAGCTTCAAGGTAAGAATCAAGATTATTGATAACGTACATGGCAATACCAAGTAAACTTATACTAAAGCAAAGAAGTACATATCTAAAAAATTTTATTCTATATCTGTTTTCAGATATTATGCAAAAAATGGTTCAAATGGCTCTGAGCACTATGCGGACTGTGTCCACCTGTACATCTCGTTTATTTTTGCTTGACACGATGGCGTCTACCAAAAAATGGCCCTGAGCACTATCGAACTTAACATCTGAGGTCATCAGTCTCCTAGAACTTAGAACTACTTAAACCTAACTAACCTAAGGACATCACACACATCTATGCCCGAGGCAGGATTCGAACCTCCGACCGTAGCAGTTTCGCGGTTCCAGACTGAAGTGCCTAGAACCGCTCGGCCACACTGGCCGGCCTATTATGCAAAACTGCTCTGGGAAAATCCCTTTTGAATCGACTGTTACTGTTTCGAGACGAACCCATTCAAGCTTTTCATTTGTCTGTTAAATCACTCGCGTCGGAAATATGACAACGGTGGTGAAAACCTTGATCAAATCGACGGATGGTTTTGTCACCCCAACCAAACATAAACGTCTACATACAATGCAATACAAGCTGCAAAGAAAAAGTACATTCGTGCTTGTTGTCTTCTATTAAAATTGGGAAAAATTGTATTATTTTACTCTTATTCCCTGCTATTCACAGTTATCTTGAACCAAGTTGAAACCTGGTGGTAGTCGTCAAGGGAAGGCAGGATTCGTTTACGATTGGTTGCCTTTTATAATTACACACAATTTATTTTAAACCAGCAATAAATAAGAAATACCACACGTTATTTATGAAGCAATAAACAACAGTGTAAATAATAGTGTTTTCAGTGGGTTTCAATTTAGCAAATCACCATTACACACAGATACAACAGATAATGTTTTAAAAGCAAGCCACTGTGATCTGAGCAGAAGGCCCTACACGCCAGGAATGGCAATAAATAAAGAACTGTTTAAGAACTCGCTCCAATTTACCACTTACAGGTATTGAAATCTTAAGGTACATCACCACAAACATAGCAGAAGGCATCAGATGCCAGGAATGGCAGTAAATAAGTTATTAAGGCTTGTTGCTCAAATACATATACCAAATTAGAATTTTAGGGTAAATGACCGCAACCACGGCTGAAGGTCTTACAAGCCAGGAACGTCAATAATATAAAAAATTTAAACCTGCTGTAAAACAGCAAATACAGTAGCAAAAGTTAATTAAAAAAGAAGGTCCAGCAACAAACACTTTAGCGAGCGATGAGATAGGCAGCCAAGAGCTGCATTCACTTCACAACATGGTAACTCAGACTAGTGGCAGTCAAACGAATGACTAATGATAATCTTGCTGAAGCTACCTGACGTCCGATAAACCAAATGCAACGATGGAACAATACGGCAAAGCCGGAACCGGCGGTCTGCACTATGTCCCCAGAATACTGTGTTTAGAGCGCTAGAATCGAGAAAGGAATCACTACCACCAGAGTAGAAGAACCACCAACCAGCCTACAATCAAGAAAACTGTCGAAACTGCACGCCTTGCCGGGCAGCAGCGGCAAGGCGAGGAAACGTATACTATTGTTACATACGCTAACCCCCAGGGCAGGTAACTGGGGCGTTAGCGGCCGCCAGGCAAGAAAAATTACCGCTGGTTGAACTTAACAAATTGTAAGAAGTTGAACGCAGTAAACAGTAATAAGATATCGACGAAACCTAATCATATCCGCCTTCCCTAAGCACTCCACTCGCTGCTCTTCGTCTCGGTGATACTATGAGCAGCAACACGAAGCCAAGTCACTGGAGAATCGCGAGATATCACAATGGTGGAAGTTTCTCTACTTGGATTTAAATGCACTCATCTTACAACTTGCTGGATCCGATTTACAAAGAGGTCATGCACCCTCGTGACCACAGCCATTCCATCCGGCAGTCCCTGCGTGCTGCCAGCGGTCCTGGCGTGTTCTGTACTGTGTGGATCTGGCTCCTCATGACTCCCCAACCGAACTCGCACACTCACACGACCCGCCAAAACAATGACGTCGCCCCAAAGATAGGGCAACCGTTACTACATATCTATAACAACCGCTGCTGCCACTAGCGGACAGGCAACGCTTGCGAAACCGAGTGGCGCCAGTCAATACGAGAAAAAGACAAACAACCGCAACCATGCCAACTAAACGATACCGTCTGGCCTGCAACAGAGGGTAGAAACCTACAAACAGCACGGCTCACAAATCCCTGGATGTATATCTATACTATTTTACACCGAGCGAGGTGGCGCAGTGGTTAGCACACTGGACTCGCATTCGGGAGGACGACGTTCAATCCCATCTCCAGCCATCCTGATTTAGGTTTTCCGTGATTTCCCTAAATCGTTTCAGGCAAATGCCGGGATGGTTCCTTTGAAAGGGCACGGCCGATTTCCTTCCCCATCCTTCCCTAACCCGAGCTTGCACTCCGTCTCTAATGACCTCGTTGTCGACGGGACGATAAAAAAACACTAACCTAACACTAACCTATACTATTTTCTAAATTTGTTATTAAAATAGGAAGGTATTGCGTAGTATCGAATCCTGAGCAGGATACGCCAAATGCGAGACTTCCCCATTCCTCCCACCTTTCAGGCCTTTCACCTGGATGATCTGACAGGTATATTTACAGCGAGTTCACTTCTCAGGACTCACTGCTGATTAATAAAGTTATACAACGGAATTTAATAAACACGCTGTCGGTTATAGGCTCTAATCACTGTGCCCTGAGTCAATTCATATAGTACAAGGATGATCACATTAACGACTTCTACTAGTTATTGTCAAGGTTTGGAGAAGGACAGAGATAGCGTTTCGGTTATCACGATTCACTGTCATGGTAAGTCGCATGATAAGGTTGACAGCAAACGATGACCAATATCTTAGTGGGCCAGAGCGACCATTAGAGAGATCACCGCCTCCATCGAAATTAACAAATTTTTTCCCTACCCATCCACATCGTGCTTGTGCTGCAATATAATCATATCATATATACAGTATTTTTATGGTAGGCTTGGAACCTTATTCCTGTGAGTCCATTCGTCTCAGCATCTAGAAGTCTAAATTCTGATCCCAAAAACGTCGAACACGGCTGCTGTCTCGAAATCCAGAACACGAAACTCCATACTCGAAAGACAAAACCAGAATGTCTAAGAAGTGCACTCTTCTGTGCCTGGCGACAGTTTTTCGTGCGCCTAAAATATCGTAGCTAATCGTGTGGTTTCTCGCCAACATTAGCCTATACACAACTTTCTAATGTCTTTCATCGCCCCCCCCCCCCTCCTCCCATCGGTTCTGTAAGAAGGACTCTACCAATCAACATCTGTATCACCCTCCTCTGTCCAGAAAGTCGAGCTCAGTACCAGAAACACAGGTCGCCATCCAATGAGAGAGCGTGCTTTTCCTGCCAGAGCGACTTTGTCAGAATAGGAAAACGCCAAGGAAAAAAAGTTATACTCCCTCAACGTCGGCTTGGCGAGCCACCAGCCTTGCAATGCAGTCATAGTCAAGGGCCGTTTCCGGTGAGTTTTCTGTAGATGTTACCTGCAGCTAGAGTTTACGCTTTTGTATGTGGTGGATAGTGTTTCAATGAAATCTCTCATACCACTGGTCAGACTTTCATATCCACCTGAGGGCTTACTACGCAGTCCGCAGGTTGGATTTGTGAGAACAGAGGGGGGGGGGGGGGGTTGCCTTTTTGGCACTGCAACTGTAGCCAGCGATATTATCCTAGGTCCTGTCGGTTTACAGCCCTATGCCATCCTAGCAACTATCCGTTCTCGTACAGAGACAGTTCTCCCACTTTCTCTCTGCCACAAATTTACTTTCCAGATTATGAAAGGACACCACCATCTGTGCCCCAAGGCCACGAAACCTGTGGCAATCTCTTGATCCCTAGCTCTCGCCTGCTCCAGACGACACAGCCTCCGCCTTTACTTGTGATGTACCCTGCATGAAAGCCCATAGACAAGAAAAAGTGCGGAAAATTTGCACTACTTCTGCCATCGCTGTCATGTGTGTCCTTACAATTCTAAGTGCAGATGCTCATTATACATATCAGTAGCATGCTTCTATGTTCCATCTCCACTTACATGAATGAGATGTGCTTAGCCAGAAAGGCTAGCCGTCTCACATGACTCGCAATCCAAATTTTGCATGAGAGGTAACATATTGAAAAACTGCTAACATGGCATCTCACAGTAAAATTTTGAAAAATTCCTGTGTCTTCAAAATATGTTAGATATTATCTTCTTATACTGTAACAATAAAGGGAAGGGAGAAAGAGGTACATAGTTACCAAAAAAAGAAAAATGTAAACATCGTGCATATATAAGCAGATGAAAATTAGTCAGCTTCATGGGAACAACCCTCTCCACACTTAGCACTGGTCCTACTGCTGATGGCAATCAAAATTCCCCATCGGTTTCAACAGATAAAATATTGGTGACATAAGGTCCAGGCACACCTACGTACATATTGCCTGGTTACTGAACGTTTTATAAAAGCAATGCTTATACATCTACTACATTTATATATTTTCAGTCTTATGCATCTACGTCTCTATGTATGTTTTAATTTTCGTATGTTGGAATCACAGATTGGAAGAAAATACTGTCACCCGACACAATGTACCGATAACTGGTGATGACATTAAATGAAGTGATCACTTTTATTTGCTGAAACATTTTTGGGCAAGACTTTGATAGAGGCGTAGAAACCGTACAACAACAAAGAAACTCAAGATTTTAAACATGGCTGCAGCAGCAACTGTTAAAATGAACTCAATAGGCGAAGTAACATTGTTAAACTGTTCGCTTTGATCCTGTGCCCATTACACATGTTGTACAAATGGAGATGATATTTTAATTACTGACGACGCCTTTTGGCATAATTGTTTCATTATTCTCCAGTGCATGATGTAATTTTAGAAGTTTACTTCCGATGAAGGTATATTTATTTGTACCGAAACCTTGGTCAAGAATTTTAATAAAAAAATTCTATCCTGCAACTGTTTTTGGCTGCCATCCTTTATTGTGAACAAAGAAACTATTTGTTCTGTGTAATTAGAACGAAATATTTTTAATTGCTCATCGAGGTACAAGGTAGAAGGTTCCTCCTGTTCAGGAATGTACACAACGATTGGTCATCTACATCTACATGATTACTCTGCAATTCACACTCAAGTGCTTGGCAGAGGGTTCATCGAACCACAATCATACTATCTCCCTACCATTCCACTCCCGAACAGCGCGCGGGAAAAGCGAACACCTAAACCTTTCTGTTCGGCTCTGATTTCTCTTATTTTATTTTGATGATCATTCCTACCGATGTAGGTTGGGCTCAACAAAATATTTTCGCATTCGGAAGAGAAAGTTGGTGACTGGAATTTCGTAAATAGATCTCGCCCCGACGAAAAACGTCTTTGCTTTAATGACTTCCATCCCAACTCGCGTATCATATCTGCCACACTCTCTCCCCTATTACGTGATAATACAAAACGAACTGCCCTTTTTTGCACCCTTTCGATGTCCTCCGTCAATCCCACCTGGTAAGGATCCCACACCGCGCAACAATGTTCTAACAGAGAACGAACGAGTGTAGTGTATGCTGTCTCTTTCGTGGACTTGTTGCATCTTCTAAGTGTCCTGCCAATGAAACGCAACCTTTGGCTCGCCGTCCCCACAATATTATCTATGTGGTCTTTCCAACTGAAGTTGTTCGTAATTTTTACACCCAGGTACTTAGTTGAATTGACAGCCTTGATAATTGTACTATTTATTGAGTAATCGAATTCCAACGGATTTCTTTTGGAACTCATGTGGATCACCTCACACTTTTCGTTATTTAGCATCAACTGCCACCTGCCACACCATACAGCAATCTTTTCTAAATCGCTTTGCAACTGATACTAGTCTTCGGATGACCTTACTAGACGGTAAATTACAGCATCATCTGCGAACAACCTAAGAGAACTGCTCAGATTGTCACCAGGTCATTTATATTGATCAGGAACAGCAGAGGTCCCAGGTCGCTTCCATGGGGAACACCTGATATCGCTTCAGTTTTACTCGATGATTTGCCGTCTATTACTACGAACTGCGAACTTCCTGGCAGGAAATCACGAATCCAGTCGCACAACTGAGACGATACCCCATAGGCTCGCAGCTTTATTAGAAGTCGCTTTTGAGAAACGATGTCAAAAGCCTTCCGGAATTCTAGAAATACGGAATCAACTTGGGATCCCCTGTCGATAGCGGCCATTACTTCGTGCGAATAAAGAGCTAGCTGCGTTGCACGAGAACGATGTTTTCTGAAACCATGCTGATTACGTATCAATAGATGGTTCCCTTCGAGGTGATTCATAATGTTTGAATACAGTATATGCTCCAAAACGCTACTGCAAACCGACGTCAATGATATAGGTCTGTAGTTCGATGGATTACTCCTACTACCCTTCTTAAACACTGGTGCGACCTGCGCAATTTTCCAGTCTGTAGGTACAGATCTATCGGTGAGGGAGCGGTTGTATATGATTGCTAAGTAGGGAGCTATTGTATCAGCGTAATCTGAAAGGAACCTAATAGGTATAAAATCTGGACATGAAGAGTTGCCCGTATCAAGCGATTTGAGTTGCTTCGCAACCCCTAAGGTATCTACTTCTAAGAAACTCATGCTAGCAGCTGTTCGTGTTTCAAATTCTGGAATATTCCATTCATCTTCCCGGGTAAAGGAATTTCGGAAAACTGCGTTCAATAACTCCGCTTTAGCGGCACAGTCGTCGGTAACAGTACCATCGGCACTGCGCAGCGAAGGTATTGACTGCGTCTTGCCGCTTGTGTACTTCACATACGACCAGAATTTTTTCGGATTTTCTACCAAATCTCGAGACAATGTTTCGTTGTGGAACCTATTAAAGGCATCTCGCATTGAAGTCCATGCCAAATTTCGCGCGTCTGTAAATTTTAGCCAATCTTCGGGATTTGGCGTTCTTCTGAACTTCGCATGCTGTTTCTGTTGCCTCTGCAACAGCGTTCGGACGTGTTTTGTGTACCATGGGGGATCAGTTCCATCTCTTACCAATTTATGAGGTATGAATCTCTCAATTGCTGTTGCTGCTATATCTTTGAATTTGAGCCACATCTCGTCTACATTTGCATAGTCAGTTCGGAAGGAATGGAGATTGTCTCTTAGGAAGGCTTCTAGTGACACTTTATCTGCTTTTTTAAATAAAATTATTTTGCGTTTGTTTCTGGTGGATTTGGAAGAAACGGTATTGAGCCTAGCTACAACGACTTTGTGATCACTAATCCCTGTATCAGTCATGATGCTCTCTATTAGCTCTGGTTTGTTTGTGACTAAGAGGTCAAGTGTGTTTTCACAACCATTTACAATTCGCGTGGGTTCGTGGACTAACTGCTCGAAATAATTTTCGTAGAAAGCATTTAGGACACTCTCGGAAGATGTTTTCTGCCTACCGCCGGTTTTGAACAAGTATTTTTGACAACATATCGAGGGAAGGTTGAAGTCCCCACCAACTATAACCGTATGAGTGGGGTATTTATTTGTTACGAGACTCAAATTTTCTCTGAACTGTTCGGCAACTATATCATCGGAGTCTGGGGGTCGGTAGAAGGAGCCAATTATTAACTTAGTTCGCCTGTTAAGTATAACCTCCACCCATAGCAATTCGCACGGAGTATCTACTTCGACTTCACTACAAGATAAACCACTACTGACAGGCACAAACACTCCACCACCAATTCCACCTAATCTATCTTTCCTGAACACCGTCTGAGACTTCGTAAAAATTTCTGCAGAGCTTAATTCTGGCTTTAGCCAGCTTTCTGTACCTATAACGTTTTCAGCTTCTGTGAACATTGTAAGTCTGTAATCATTTAATAATTGTCAAACTATATTATAGAGAGAGAGATTACTCTTTCATTTACATAGACAACCCTTTCCCGAGCAGGAAGTATTAACCTCTCTAATTTTGTGTGACTATAACAGCGTGCAAAGATCGCACCAATAAAAATCATTGTTGGCTGCCAGAGTCTGGAGGAACGATATTGATCGTCGAATGCCAGTATGGTGGGTCTATAGAGGCAAGATCTCGAGGTACTGTACACTTGAACTGCATTGTTGGAGGATTTATTTTGCTGAACGGATCCATGTAATAATCCTCCACCGTATTTTGTTTCCTTCACTCTCCTTTGCTGTGGGATCCATGACTAATTAAAAGAAAGTTTTCTCTTTTCACTGCCACTACAGAAAACGTTCTAGCAACCTACTTCACAGCTTCTATCACATATTCGTGAACAAATATAAATTTCAACCGTTTCTTTATCATATCAATGAGGCCTGAATCATCATCACATTCCACACACGTATGCCCAGGTTGAAGGAGCTCATGGTCTGCAGCGCAAAGATGTTGATCTTGCTTCAAGGTGAGCATCCACTAATTAAAAATATGACGAATTTAAATTTGCATTAAATATTACTGTAATTAGTCTTAAAAGACTATGCATTTAGCTATTACTGTACTTTCAAAAAAGTTCATACCAGAAGCTTTGTTAAAGATAGCAGTAATTCTCCTTTTGTCCACCATTTCACTCCCTCTATTTGTATTCTAAATACAGTCCAGGCACTGGCTTACAGCCTACAGTTTATCATAAGAGCGTGCAACACCACGAAGGAAATTATTTATACTTATTTTACTCTAAGGGATCCACATTTTAGCTTACCAAGTGTGCAGTTTTATCTTTTTCTTGTGAAATATCACTTGTACCACTTGTAATCTCAACCCCCCAATTGTAACCCGCTCTCGTACGGGATAATGCTCCTATTAAATCTTTTGCTGCTACTTGTCTTAGTCTACTAGGTGCAATATGAACATCATCAGTAGTTTTGCCTTTTGACATGGCCTGCCAATGCATAACACCTTTCAAACTCTTCTTTCCATATCTTTGAAATAACAAGTCACCTTTAATTTCATATAACATTTCAACAGACTGTAATTCGTATTACTTGTGTTTACTTACATGACTATGCCACAGTAATTTATTTATTATTTTTTTGATATGCACAATAATTGTCGAGCCTCACACAAGTTCCGACACCATAATAGTATTCCTGGCCTCAATAGGTAAAACTTTAGTTTAGCTGTCTTCTTCTGTCTCCCATCTTCCCTTTTAATTTTCTTCAGCATTGGGTCACAGTCCTAATCCTTCACAATGACCCTTAGAGATGCCACAATAAAATTTTCAAATGCTACTCGCTGCATATAATACGAACTATAGACCACCTGCCTCATATATTTCAAACTGTTCTGATTTTCTTCTAATTCTTCATTCTTAGTTTCTGTTATTTCTGTTGGAGTGCGATATAGCGCATAGGTCACGATTTTCATCATGCCAGGCACGTTTGTAATGGTGGATTTGAATTCTTGTAGTTATAGTACCCATTTTGCTAACCTTTCACACATTATCCTTTCCGCAGTCAAAAGTTGCAACGCTTTGTGGTCTGAGAACATGCGCGTATTTTTTCCATACATAACATACCCCGAATTTCTTGAATCCCCACACAATACCGAGGGCCTCTATTTCCATCACCGAATAATTCTTTTCTCCCTTTTTAAGCACTGTAATGCTGCCTTCGTCCGACTGGTATGGATTTCTTGAAATTGTTTTAGAATCAGAGCTAAAATTATCACGAAGGAAGGTTGCACCAAATCGTTGACAGATAAAACATAATAATGCCATGAAAAGTAAGCTTTGGATTACTGAGCTGAAGTAATATTCTCCTGCTTTTTTCTGTATCTTGAATTGATGAAATAATTGTTAGTTTTATGAAACTGAATCATCAGGCACAAAAGTCGTTGCTGCAGAATGAGAAAGTTTGGCCACAGAAAACCTAGTTTTATATTAGAGTTCAATGCAGAGAATGATGATAAACTGCAGGCTTGAATGACGTACATTGAAATGTGGAAACTACGCCATGCTTATGGTGCACGATTGTTGTGACACCAAACTAATCACTTCCAATAATTAATTAATAGTCTGAAAAAGCAAAAGAATTTTTGGATTAGTAGAGTCTGGTGCTAATTACACTATTATTAAATCAAATGGAATGCATTTCTTAAGTATTTGTTTACATTACACTAAAAATTATGATAACAATATGTACAGAAACTTCCCCTTTGGGAGCTATGACAGGCAGAAGAACGAGAGTGAGATTTTTGCCTTTCAAAACAGCTCAAGAACGAAAATTCCACAGATATCTGGATAAGCACAAGAGAAAAACTGGCCTCAGTACATTGAAGTCTTTGTCGTTAAGCTCTAATCTTATCATGCCAGCTCGAATAGTGGGGACAATGTTTCTCAGAGATTTTGGAAGTTCCATTCGATCATGTTTCATGCGGCAGTTTATCGTTGAAATGCTATCGCTGTTGTGGTCTTCAGTCCGAAGACTGGTTTCATGCTACTCTCCATGTTACATTATCCTTTGCAAACCTCTTCGTCTCTGAAGAACTGCTGTAGCCTACATTCTTCTGAAGCTGTTTACTCCCTCTATGGTTGTTACCCCCCACGCTTTCCTCCAATACTAAATTAACGATCCCTTGATGCCTCAGAATGTGTGTGATCAACCGATCCCTTCTTTTAGTTACGTTGTACAACAAATTTCTTTTCTCCTTAATTCTATAGAGAACATCCTCAATAGTTACATGATCTACCCATCTAATCCTTAACATTATTGAATAGTACCACATTTCAAAAGCTTCTATTCTCTTCTTGTCTGAACCATTAATTATCCATGTTTCACTTCGAAACATGGCTACACTCCAAACAAATACTTTAAAAAAATTCTTCACATTTGAATCAATATTTGATGTTACAAATTTTCCTTCTTCAGAAACGATATTCTTGCCATTGTCAGTCTACACTTTATATTTTCTCTACTTTGGCAGTCATCAGTTCCTTTGCTACCCAAATAGCTAGTCACATTTACTACTTTCTGCATCTCGTTTCCTAATCTTATTTCCTCAGCATCACCTAATTTAATTAATACTAATTACACAGCTATGAAGTTGCTCAGCTAAACAAGTTTTTGGTCACAGGTAAACAATAACGTTTTGCAAACGGTTTCAGATATGCCATTTGATCATAACAGACTAAGATTTTTCAATGAAGTATTAGATATCATGACTTAGCGTTAACATCTGGAATTTAAGTAAATATTTCCTCTCCCTTTCCACCCCTCCCCTCCCCCTATTTGAGCTTAGTGAACAGGAAACCCAGGAAAGCTGTTACGTTAGCACTTACTGAGTTAGAGACATTATGAAGCATTGATCAGTGACAATGGCACTAGTGAGATTTCGGCTACTAATTCTGTTAAATGAGGTTCCGTTGTGCTCTGCAAAATTATCATTTAGTATGGATTCTGCAGTCTCAGTTTATTCAGCCCCAATTTATCAGAAAAAATTCAGTTGATGTTATTGACAAATATATATGTATATATGATAAGCTCTTATTTAATGACCTTTTTATTATTTTTTTCACAGGAAACATCGTATAACAATGTACAATATATGGGATAGGTGCAGTCAAAAGGCTGTGACAGTTCGTATTTCATTACAGTAAGTGTTAGGAGTCAGGAGATGTTAGCTGGTAGTGATGGCTGAATGGTTTCTTGCAGTTAGTGACAAAGTACAAAGACTGAAAGAACGGTGTGGGTGATGTAGTCAATGATCTTGGGGATCCATCTTTGTAGTCACTATCTGGACAGAGGTTGATGGCTGAACAGCATGAAGATCACAACATTGTGGTTCGGGTTGTACCCCTTGATGCCATCAGATAGCTCAAGGTTATCAGCTTACATGCAACAGTTGTACAACAGAATTACTACTGCATAATGTATGACCTACATATATAGTACTGAAAGAAACTTCTGTGTCAACATACTTGTAGCACAATTACACAACCAGAAATGACTTAGGATAAATTAAGTACATTAAACACATTCAAGTAAAATTCTGTGTCGACATACTAGTAGCACTTTTACACAAACAAAATTGACTAAGGATAAATTAGGTACATTAAATAGACCAGTGTTAGTGTGGGGAGGTCGCTCTTTTTATCTTTCATCTATGAACTATCGTTCAGTGGCTAGTACATAGGATTTAAACCAACAAAATTTGTGATGAGCAAGTTAATGTAGTCCAAACAATTTTTGAAATTGTGTAAGTATTCCTGCAGGGCAGATTTTCATTATGTTCTTTATACAGTTTAAATCAATCATGATAGCCCACACAGTACTTCTTAATGACAGTCAGATTAGGCCTGTGGAATGCATAATGGTCATTCATGTGCCATGTCGCTGTGCAGATTCACATCAAGCATCTGAGTTCCTTCGAGTATGTGAAAGTACGCATAGAATCATTCCACATCACACAAAGAAAACATTATCCCATCCCTGTCCTGAAATACTGTGCAAGTGGATAGCAGATTGCTGAGTTCATCTCAGTTAAGAGTAAGTTTCTTATTGAGACATCATTTTAAGTTTTGTTGTCCATTCCAGTGCATCCTAAGACAGGAGTAGTTTGACTGGGTCTTAATATCTCACCATATGTCTTCACCAGTATTCCATATCTACGTCGCATACTCACTAACATAATGATCTTTCAGAAACTGAATTCAGTACATCACAGTTTATTAGTACACATTGTTTACAGTACATCCTTCCGTGTCAACCCATAGATTTCTTTGCTGTTAGTCAATAAAACACAGGTAAAATGTTTATAGAACAAATTGGATACACTGTTGTGTAGGAATAGTGTCACTACTCCATTAATGAAATACATTTACAATTATGAAAATAGTTTTGTTTTGTGACTGTGGTGTGAATTCAGAAAACCATAGCGTTCTCACTGGATCTACATTTATGTAGGCCAAGACAGCATCATATATTCATAGGACAAAATCAACCTTTTTGTAAGAATTTTAAACGAAAGTCACAAAGAAAATTAGCTAAGATATGAAAAAAATGTTCCCAAATCTGAGCTAAAAAATATTCGCTTGGACCTCATGAGGTGCCTAGACTAGCTTAATTATTCAAAGCTCACTTGTGTGGCTAGAGCTAGTATTTACACAGCTTTTATTACAATTGCTACTGAATCAAGTTTACATCCTTACCATACAGCACCATGATATGTTATGCATTTACAAACAGTTGGTAGTGAAGGCAAACCTTTCTTGTGGCAACCTTTCATTTGATGCATACTACAAATAGTGGAAAAATACACATAGAAAATTACTTACTTAACATTTCAATATAATACACTATTGACACAGTGAAGAGTTATGTCATATATATATATATATGTGTGTGTGTCTGTGTGTATAAAAGACTTCCTTTTCCTTTACAGAACGCTACTATACTCAAATCAAGTGTTTTTATTTATCATAGTGTACTGCGCATGCAATGTACATACTAACACTAAAATTTCTTTAGGCCTTGTATTTCTAATAACTACTACTTACACATATATTTCAACCAGTGATTGAGTAACACAGGCAGTGTAGGGCTTGGCAATTTGTTTATTTTACATTCACAACTAGTGTAGGAAAGTTTGGTGAACTTAAGTACTAATACTTCGAAAGTTTTTCCCTTGTAATAAATGTCTAACGGTATGTAGCAATAGTAATCACATCGCTTTGTTTCAATCCATATGGATATCATACCTTCAAGCTGATATTTCTTAAGATCTTGGTGGGTATACAATTCCTTAATTTTGTTGGTTTTAGGATAAGCTGCCAAGTAGGTTCCTGTGGGTGGAATCCTGAACATTTTATAAGAACCTGATTAAAGCAGCTGCCACTTATAATTCCTTTTGCACAGAAATGAAGGTTTCAGGAGTTTTCAGTAGAATGTTTTCTCCTTCCTGATATCTTTGCATTTTCCGTAATTTCTTTTGTGATCGACACTCTCTTGGTCAATTGGATGAAGTATGCATTCTAATAGTGTACTAGTTGGAATGAACTTCCATTTGGCATTGGAATATAATAAGTGTATTTTTCTCAAATACATGCACATACTTAAATAGGAATATTTTAAATTCTGCCTGCTGCAACGAGTCAATGGCTTTACAGTCTACAATCTTATGCTTTATTTGATATTCAATATCCTCAACCTGGCTACACTGGGAAAGTGCACTATCTGTGTACGCAGCTTCTGCTTTGACCCTTTCACGGCTGCTATGATCGATCATACAGCCTGTCCGATTGACTAAGGCGGCTTAAGGTGTTGTGAGCCTGGCTGGTGGGTGACTGACTCAGCCCTACAACTGCTGCAAGTTACGGTCACTGCCTGCTAATCCGGCGTTCCAACGCATTTACGACCACTGTTCAGTAATATTCTTTATGAAATCACTGGCACACCGTATAGTCTGAGTGGTTGCAGGTTCTGTGAACCACGAAAACAAATTCAAAAATAATCCAAGTTTTCTGTTATTTGTTAAATCTGGGCTGAGAAAAAGTTATTTCAGAAAAATTATGAGAACTTTTCTATTTATTACTGGAAAATTCTGTAACTTGAGATTTAGACTAACAAAATTCGTCTCTGTAACAAACTAAATTATCATTAATACCAGACCAGTACGTTTCCAGATATAAAGTTGCAAATTGAACAGTTGTTAGAAAAGCCACCCAAAACTCGGACCTTCTTCTGTTCCACGCAGCAGTGAGGGTTGCTGGGAAACTGCACTTATTTAAATGCACTGCTTGCCTTTTGCAACATATGTTACGTGAGTTGTGCAGGATAATTCATGCCCTTTCGCTGTGTATAAGTTTGTATCATGTGTACTAAGCAGATTAGGAAATGACATTACAGATATTTGGCCGTGCGTGTCGGTTTCCGTTCCAGATAACCATGAGGGTTTCTGAAAAAGTGTATACTTTGCTGCAGAAGGTGCCTTTTGCAACAAGTGATATGTCAGTCACTTATAATAATATTTTCCCTTCAGATTCTGTATGTTAGTGTCATTTGTCTAGTGTACATTAGAAATCAAACTGTATCTATTTGATCAAGTCATAAGCAGAAAGGAACCATGAGCACATGAAAGAGCAGCGCTTTGCAACATTACAAAGAAAGGTAGTTAACGAAGTCTTTGACAGGAGTGTGGAAATGTGGACATCAGTGAGTCGCCATTCCATTCTTCACATTTACCTTCTCCCGCGCCCGGCCGTCGGGCGTTCCTGCCTGCCAGGCATATATGAATGGCTCTAGCCATCTGGCAGTTCTGTCAGCACCCATAGCAATCTGGGCCATCCACCTACCAGTCATACATGTATGTGCATAGCCATAAATGGCATTGGCAGTATTTACCATGCTCACTATTTGTTTTTACTAATTCAATAACAATAACTTTGCCATCAATGTTCAGAAAGCATTCGCCTGAGGAGAAGTTGGTCACTCCATCCTCCACCTATAAGAACTCTATTCCAAAAATACGTTTTACGGTGAAACCACTTACAATCAGGAACAGTCATATGATCACTCCATTGCCTATTACAACTTCAACCTGCATTTACATTTTGATATTTTGTGATGTGACACCAATTGCTCCAACAATCTTATAGATCTGTACCGGGAGTATTGTTACCCTATTTCTCTCACGAATCTTAATAAACAGTCACCACAGCACCCATGTCCAGAACAATTGTAGTAACATCAGATGACGAAAGTGATGGTGTTTTGAATGTGCACGTCGTTCTGCGAAAGTCATCCAAAAGGTTGTGGCAGAGAGTAAAGCACCTGATACTCTCAAATCTGCCACACTAATGTTGCAGAAAACGACCTCAAAAAACAAGACAAATCTTGCAGCAGCATTGTCATAAGAAAATAACACTACTATGATGACTCTGACGTGGCGGACTTGGCGATGTGCGTCACATTCTTTATGTGATCAAGAGTCAATGCACTGACTTCATGTCAAGCAATGTTAAAGCAGACCGTCTCAGAAAAAGCGTTCTGTATCCAGTTTGACCTAATATCCCTATTTGCTTTTTTCTCTGATGACCAGAAATTGGCACCACTGTCTGTATCGAAACCTGACTATTTCGTACTTCATATGATCCTCACTGGTTGTACATGGTAGGTTGCATAAGATGGAGCCATACTTTTATTTTGTGTACGGTTCGATAGATCGAAACGAGGATTTTGGTAAATGATAGTAACCAGAGAGGCACGCGGTCTTGCTGTACGCTGATACTGCTAACTCTTGTTAGATACTGAAAGAGTTATTTTTAAAAGATATAGTAATCGCTATGGAAAGTAAAAAGTATTTATTCTCACGACTGCAATTTTGCCCTTAAAGGCAATCTCTAGATGTACGGTGAACGACTGTGCTTCAATACATGTCATACTTTAAAAATGTTCTGGCATGTACACATGACATCGTGTCATCTGACCCTCTGTAACGCTGATAACGGACTTAACATAAATCCCTATAAACCACTGTTCTTGTGCACAATTCACATGTGAACTGAGGCACTTGGCATAGTTGACGATGACATGCAGACATGTCGGAAGACTTTTAAGATCTCACATGTGCTGAAGCACAACAGTATGTGGTACACCACTTGAGAATGGCGTTAAGGGCGAAATTTGAATCCTGGTAATAAATACTTTCTGCGTTCAATCGGAGGACTTGATGTCTTTTAAAAAGTTCGGCGTCGCTGTAAACCCCAGGTATGAGGAGCGAAATAAATATATTTTAGGAAAGGGAAAAATATACATATCAACAGAATTCGAAAGCTCTTGAAAGTATGAATAAGTGATTAACACACGTTGTCGTATGCACAGAAACCTTTCGTTCATGGAAATACATTTTGGAAAGTAAGCAGTCACCCCTACGTAATGTGGAATTGAGCACTACATATTGCGAGATGCAACCTTCAGTACAAAGGAGGCGGAGATTATTGTTTTTCTGTAGAGAAACAATAACAGCAGAATTTGTCGGGCAGGAGAGCTCAGTAATTTCGAAAAACTTGTCATTGGTTATCACTTAAATAATTAATCCATCAGGGATCTTTCACCCTATCTAATGCTGACCAATTCGAATGTCTGTGACGTGACTGTAAAGCGAAAAATCTAAGGAAGAATCACAGCGAAATCAAGACACTGTGGACGTTATGCACTGACTGACAGGAATCGTCGAGCATTGTGGAGGTCGCTGATATCGTCTGAAGTCAGCAGGAGGAGTCGCTCGTAAGTTTTAAAGTGCTAGCAGCAGGCCAGCAAGCACAATGACTGTGTGTATGGAGTTAAGGGAAACGAGTAAAGTGGGCTTAACGGCTCCTCATAAACCATACATTTTTTATCATTGTTAAACGTCTCTTGAGGTAGTTCAACGAGCGACTGGAAACGAGTGGTTGGGAGTAATTAACCACGCTAAACCCTGTAGCAATCTGATGGAAGTGTGTGCGTATGGCGATTGACTAGAGAACATTAGCCGCCCGTCATGTAAAGTTCTACAGAAGCTGGAAACTTAGTACTATCTTCAATGCGAGATGCTTTTCATACACACATCAAAAAAAGTTTTTCATCATCCCGGTTCCAAGAACTCCTGAAGATAGACGTTGACTGTGCAAATTGTATCACAGACACAGTCCCTTTGACTTTTCAGAGATGTCACTAAATCCGACCAAAGATGTAAACAACCATGCATGAATAGCGGCTATTAGATGGAGGGGAGTCCGACAGCCAATCACTTCCAGTCATTCCGCCGGGAAGTAAGTACACGTCTCGTGTTATCTGTAGTTCAACCATGGCTAGACGGTCCAGGCGTTTCGGAGTGAACCAAAGCGATATTCTTCAGACTTGGATGAGATACAGAGAGACAGGAACTACTACGGGAGTGGATGAGCGCTGTCTACGGATTACGGCTCAGAGGAACCTTGACAGCAACGCCTCCATGTTGAATAATGCTTTCCGTACGGCCACAGGACGTCGTGTTACGACTCAAACAGTGTGCAATAGGCTGTGTGATGCACAACTTCACTCCCGACGTTCATGGTGAGGTCCATCTTTGCAACCACGACACCATGCAGCGCGGTACAGATGGTCCCAATGAAATGCCGAATGGACCATTCAGGATTGGCACCACATTCTCTTCACTGATGAGTGTCACATATGCCTTCAATCAATCGTCGGAGACTTGTATGCAGGCTATCCAGTCACGCTGAACGCCTTAGACATACTGTAGAGCGAGGGCAGCAAAGTGGAGGTTCCCTCCTATTTTGGGGTGGCATTCTGTGGGGCTGACGTACGCCAATGGTGGTCATGGAAGGCGCCGTAGCGACTGTATGATACGCGAACGCCATCCTCCGACCGATAGTTCAACCGTATCGGCAGAATATTAGCGAGCTATTCGTCTTCATGGACAACAATTCGCGCCCTCATCTTGCACATCTTGTGAATGACTTCCTTCAGGATAACAACATCGCTCGACTAGAGTGGCCAGCATGTTTCCCAGACATGAACCCTATCGAATATGCCTGGGATAGATTGAAATGGGCTGTTTATGGACGACGTGAGGAGTGGGACAATCTGGACCAACAGTGGCTTGATGAACGTGTGGATAATATGCCACGACGAATACAGGCATGCATGAATGCAAGAGGTCGTGCTACTGGGTATTATAGGTACCGGTGTATACAGCAATCTGGACTACCACCTCTTAAGGGCTCGCTGTATGGTGGTACAACATGCAATTTGTGGCTTTTATGAGCAATAAAAAGGGCGGAAATGATTATGTTGATTTGAAACTTACTGGCAGATTAAAACTGTGTGCCCGACCGAGACTCGAACTCGGGACCTTTGCCTTTCGCGGGCAGAACTAGCACTCCTGAAAGAAAGGATATTGCGGAGACATGGCTTAGCCACAGCCTGGGGGATGTTTCCAGAATGTGTCGTGCCAGGAAGTTTCATATCAGCGCACACTCCGCTGCAGAGTGAAAATCTCATTTTAGAAAAATCCCCCAGGCTGTGGCTAAGCCATGTCTCCGCAATATCGTTTCTTTCAGGAGTGCTAGTTCTGCAACGTTCGCAGGAGAGCTTCTGTAAAGTTTGGAAGGTAGGAGACGAGGTACTGGCAGAAGTACAGCTGTGAGTACCTGCCGTGAGTCATGTTTCGGTAACTCAGTTGGTAGAGCACTTTCCCACGGTAGGCAAAGGTCCCGAGTTCGAGTCTCGGTCGGGCACACAGTTTTAATCTGCCAGGAAGTTTCATATCAGCGCACACTCCACTGCAGAGTGAAAATCTCATTCTGGATTATGTTGATTATTCCAATTTTCTGTACAGGTTCCGTAAATCTCGGAACCGAGGTGATGCAAAACATTTTTTGATGTATGTAGTTTCCACAACGAAACCTGTTTGAATATGGCAGAAAATTGGTGTAGATTCCGGCCATATGTAAAATGTCAGCGGAAAGACGCAGTCAGCACTTTCACTGCTCTATGGCAATGGGATGATATGGATGACAGTGCCACTAAATTACGAGTACTAAACACAGGTTTCCGAAATTCTTTCACCGAAGAAAACGAAGCAACTATTCCTGATCACGAATCAAGAATAACTGGCGACATGAGTAACTTAAAAATAGATAACCCCGGTGCAGCGAACAGCTTAAATCACCTAATAAAGGCAATCCTTCCGGTCCAAACCGTATACCAGTCAGAGTCCTTCCACTGTCGAATTTCAGTACGGTTTAGAAACATTAAGTGTGTTCGAACATTACAGATTACTTCGCAGAAAGTGATTTATTGACGAACAGCCAACACGGATTCAGAATATATTGTTCTTGTAAATCAACTAGCTCTTCATTATCACGAAGTAATGAATGCTATGGACAGGGGATGACACACTGTTTCCAAATTTTTAGATTTCCAGAAGGCTTCTGGCACCGTTCCTCGGAAGCGAGTTCTAATCAAATTACGTGGCTATGGAGTATCGCCTCAGCCCTAGTAACTGAGGGAAAGTCATCTAGTAAAACTGAAGTACTATCTGGTGTTCCCTAAGGAGCTGTTATAGGCCCTCTGCTGTTCCTGATCTACATAAGCGATTTGGGAGACAATCTGAGCAGCCGTCGTAGATTTCTTGCAGATGATGAAAAATTATATAGACAAGGTATCTGTATGGTGTGAAAATTATCAGTTGAACCTAAATGATGAAAAATGTGAAATCATTCACGTGAGTACTACAAGGAATCAGCTAAATTTCGGTTACGGGACAAAATGTACAGGTCTAAAGACTGCAAATTCAATTAAATTCTTTGGGATCACAGTTACGAATGACTTAAGTTAGAACGACATAGTTATTGTTGTGGACTGCGATTTGTTAGCAGAACACTTATACAATGCAAAGGGTCTACTAATGAGACTGCTGACACTATGCTTGTCCGTCTTCCTATGCAGTATTTCTGTGCGGTGTGTGGTCCGCATCAGATTGGATTGACGGAGTGCATCTAAAAGTTCGAAGAAGGGCAGCGCATTTTGTACTATCGTGAAATAAGGGAGAGAGTGCCACGGATATGACACTTCAAATAGGGTTGCAATAATTAAAGGAAAGATGATTTTCGTTGCGGTGGCATCTTCTTATGAAATTTCAATCTCTGACCTTGTCCTCAGAGTGTGAAAATATTTTGCTGACGGCCAGCCTACACAAGGAGGAATTAACATCATAATAAAAGAAGAGAAATGAAAATTTAAGTCGTTCTTCCCGTTCGCTCTCCGAGCGTGGAACGGTGAAGTTTCTTCGATGAACCCTGTGCCAGGCACTTAATTGTGAATTGCATAGTAATCATGTACATGTAAATATAGAGAACAGTGATGTACAGAGGAGGTTGTGTTACACTATGGGGTGTTTTTCGTGGTTAGGACATGGTCCCCTTACTGTGGCTAAGAAAACTGTAAACGCAGACGGATAAGAAACGGTTTTGCAGCATTGTGCACTGGGTGCAGTAGAGGAACATCACGGAGTCTCTGACTGTTTGTACCAGCGTGACTACGCAGTTTACCATAATGCGCCATCCGTGGAGCAATGAAACATGGGCAGCAACATTCGTAAAATAGACTGGCCTAGCCATAGCACTGATGTCAGCTCAATAGACCACCTTTGGCGTGAGTTAGAACGTATACTTCGCTCAAGTCCAAGCTGGTTTCGGTTATTAAGGAATAATGAAATGCCGTACCTCCGTAGACATTGACACGCATCACTGACAGTGACCTCAGCAGATTTCGTCTTACGGGCTGAGGGTGGAAAACCTCACATTGTTATCTACTAATAGGTGTCCGGATACTTCTGGTTCAGATAGGGTAGCTTCATTTACATCTGTTGTAAGCCAAACAGGAAATACGTTTTATTTTAGCAGCGTAAGCCTAACCTCTTACTGCATAAAATATACGAGCCTCTCACGAGAACACCGCTTGGCGCGGTTTAAACTGTAATAGCCGATTCCGACTTCCTTACAGTTTTAGCACAATTCTCGGATACCTTCGCGACAAGGTTCAACGCCTTACATTTCTACAAATGGACTCGACTAATGTCTGAAGTAGTGCTGGAGGGAATTGACACCATGAATCCTGCAGGGCTGTCCATAAATCATTAACAGTACGAGAGGGTGGAGATCTCTTCTGAACAGCACGTTGCGAGGCATTCCAGATATGCTCAATAATTTTCATGTCTGGGGAGTTTGGTGGGAGTGGAATTGTTTAAACACAAAAGAGTGTTCCTGGAGCCACTCTATAGCAATTCTGGACGTATGGGGTGTCGCATAATCCAGCCGGAGTTGCCCAAGTCCGTCGGAATGCGTAATGTACATGAATGGATGAAGGTGATCAGACAGAGTGATTATATACGTGCCACCTGTCAGAGTCGTATGTACACGTATCAGGGTTTTCATATCACTCCAACTGCACACGCCCCACACCATTACAGAGCCTCCACCAGCTTGAACAGTCTTCTGCTGGCATGCAGGGTCCATAGATTCATGAGGCTGTATCCATACCCACACACGTCTGTCCTCTGGATACAGTTCGAAACGGAACTCGTCCGACCAGGCAACATTTTTCCAGTCATCACCAGCCCGGTGACGGTGTTGACGGGTCCAGGTGAGGCGTAAGGCTTTGTGCCATGCAGTCATCAAGAGTAGACGAGTGGGATTTTGGCTCCGAAAGCCCATGTAGATGATGGGTCGCACGCTGACACGCTTGTTGATGGCCCAGCATTGAAATCTGCAGATATTTGCGGAAGGGTTGCACTTCTGTCTCTTTAAACCATTCTCGTCAGTCGTCGTTGGTCTCGTATTTGCAGGATCTTTTTCCGGCCGCAGCGGTGTCGGAGATTTGATGTTTTACCGGAGTCCTGATATTCGCGGTACACTCGTGAATTGGTAGTACGAAAAATCCCCATTTCATCGCTACCTGGGAGATACTCCGTCGTATCGCTCGTGCGCCGACTATAACATCACGTTCAAATTCACTTAAATCTTGATAGCCTGCCATTGCAGTAGCGTAACCTATTTAGCTACTATTGCAGACACTTGTTGTCGTCTATAAGGGGTTGCCGACCGCAGCGCCTTATTCTGCCTGTTTACATATCTCTGTATTTGAATATCCAAGCATACACCAGTTCCTTTGGTGCTTCAGTGTATATATGTTCAAACAGATCCGCACGTTCTTAGATGCTCCTTCTTTCCTGATTATCCTTAAGGTATACAATGTTTGTATTTTAATTATTTGTAACACTTGTACTGAATACTGATGAATTATTCTTTAAAAGATGGTGCTGTAGATTTCAAACGAATTCACACGACATTCCTCAATCATCTGAAGTAACTATTCATTCAATGATGCTCATACCTCCTTTTTAACGTATCTTATGACCTTTGATACAGTTCGGAAATAATTTTTTCTTTGTGACTGAAGTAGGCATGACGTATGGAGAGAGATCCCGCAGTGAATATGAGCACCTTGGTTGGGTTAAAAACAAAAAATTATGCTTCATCGATTACGAAGGTATATCTGTTATCAAATGTATGGTATCCACTAAAGTAAAAACGGGCACTCATTACATGTGCAAATACAGTTCTTCATTTCTCACACAAAACTGTCAAGATCTGACATATGAACATAAAACAAAGAGGCGAGTAACTTGCTGGATATCCCAGAGAAATGGCTTAGCCACAGTTGTGACCCTTAAACGTGTGCACTCCTCTGAGGTTCCGAGAGACGCGCTCCTGCCGTCACAGCGGAAGGAGCTCTCAGCCGGTGATGGCCGGTGCAACGGTAGCTATTAGTGTTTAGGCCTCGCTGACCGCTCTGCTCTACAGAGAGTTCCCTTCCGAAGCGCCAGTAGCGCTCGGTGGATCGGCGGAAGGTTGAGCTTGCTCCTTTTCGTCGAAAAGCCGCGTAGATCGCGGAGAAGCTCAATTGTCGTAAGAGTCACTGACTCGCAGTAACCCATAACTTCGCTTACAAACTTCCTTAGCGAGACTATCTCGTTCTGTGTTAGGGTTGATCAGTGCCAGGGGCCCGTTCACGTCGGACCACCCCGCGTACTGTAGGCCACTTCTCTTCCTCCGCACCTCCTTTAGGTGCCGCGCCACTGCACCAACGGCGCACGCTAGGCCGTAGGGCATTCCCCCTCTTCTGTAGGACCTACTTGTTAGCCTTTTCTTTTCAGAAAAAGCATAATTATCGTGCCCACCCACACCTAATAAAGCACCTGAAAGCACCAAGATGGAAGATTCCGCCGGTGTTTCCCCCGCCCTAACCCGCAGCAAGGCTACAGATAAAGTGGCGACTGAGTCGGCTGTTCCCGTCGACGTCAACGTCCCGCTTGCCGCCGTTGAGGAGGTGTTGGCCGACAAGATCGCTGCGCAAGCGCAGGAACTGCTGAGCCAGCGTCGATTGATAATCGGCCTCTACGGCCCAAGTGAGTCCCCCACGCGGACAAGTACCCTCCACATCACGCTACATTCACCTGCAACTGGTGACTCATGCACTACCGTCCCACTGCGGCAGCTGACTCCAACGGCGGAACCAGCAGCTGCAGATGCGGACACAGAACAACACTACACTGAGCCTGGCAGGTGGAGGGCCCACGACGCAAACAGAGAAACACCACGCAAACAAGCGAGCAACCACGCTCGCAAGGTAGCCGAAAGGTGCTGCTGCCTACACCAAAACACGCACTTCCGGTTAGGAACACCAACACAACAACAAACACGACCCGACCTGCGGTCAGCAACACCACACATGAACCAACCGCAGCTACGCCCGCACAACAGAAGACAGGTTTTCCCGCAGTCGTAATACAAAACTACGGGTACCTCAGTGTCCTCAACACACCATTCGCGGAAAGGCACACACCTTGCACGCTACACGCAAAGTACTCTGGGGATAGGGCCTCACTGTACGTATCAACTAACAATGAATATAAAGATCTCCTTATCTTCCTCAAAGAAAAGGAAATCGAACACTATACGTACAGGACTGCTGAAGAACGGACACAGCAGTACGTGGTAAAGGGAGTGGACCCCAGTACCCCAAACACCACAGTACAAGCGGCGCTCAACTTCCTAGGATTCGACTGCAAAAGTGCTTCCAGGATGACGGGCTTCCGCTCCCACCACCGTCTACCACACTACCTGTTTGTGATGGCCCACCCGGTCGCCCCCCGCGGCCTTCTGCAGATTAAAAGCCTTCTGCGGATGGACGTAAGGGTAGAGATATACGAACGGCCACAGGTCCCACAACAATGTAGCAACTGCCAGCGGTTCGGTCATTCGGCCCTCCGCTGCGGCCTGGCACCCCGTTGCCGCGGATGCGCTGGCAAACACGCATCCAACGCATGTACACTAATCCACGAAAACATACGCTGTTGCGCCAACTGTGGCCAAGACCAAGCGGCCAACTACAGGGGCTGCGACGTGTACAAAGAGGCGCAGAGTCGAAGCCACCCAACGTCATAACACGTCCAAGGCCCGCACCAAACCCTGTCAGGAACGGAGTGTCGTTCGCCATGGCTACACGCCCTGGAGGAGCGGAGCAGGCCGCGGAACCTCTGCGCCCAGCACACGCACAAAACACAACCGCTGCGACAACACACAGTCGTCTCAGCCAGCACAACACTACAACCACACCGGTACCAACACCAGCCCCCAAAAACAACACAACCCCACCCCCTGAAGCCACTCCCTGCGAACCTACACACGACACACAGAAAGACACACTCACACAAGAAACCCCAGAACCAAAAACCCAGAGAAGGCGTAGGCGACCACGCGGGAACAGGAGCGGGAACACACGTGCACCACAACAAAGTACCCAGCGACAACAAAACACTGACACACAGACACATATTCAGCAAGCCAGTGATACCAGCACACACTACTCCACCTCCCACCACGTCTGACACACAGGCACCTCAAAATGCTCCACATAACAACAACACAAACGCCAGCCCATACATAACGCCAACACCCGCACCAGCAGCCGCCAACACCACAACTGAGCCACAGGCCGACACACACAACACCTACACAACACTTGGGGGTTTATTGGAAACAATATTCCCCCATCACACGACCCCTCAGATCTTTAACAAGTTCATGGCAGCCGTCACAACACTCTTCGCACGGCTCTTGACTGCTCAACCTGGGCAGTACTGGGCCGCCATACAAACAGCGCTCACCACACTGTTTACACCCATACATGGATAACACGCCACACCCCGCCCCCATCGCAAACAATCAGGCACTGACACAGATCCTGTTCTGGAATGCAGACGGGATCAACAACAAATTGACGAGGCAGTTGAAACCTTCACCGGCGCCGTCCAGGACGCAATAGCCGACACCATACCAATCCGCACACCACAACACAGTGCTGCCCTGCCCCAGGAGATCCTGAGCCTAATCTCAATGAGGAACCGCCTCAGGGGACATTGGCAGCGTACCAGGCGCCAGCACTCCAAACAGCAAATTAACAGGCTCCAGGGTATAATCCGGGAAAAAATACAAACATTTAAGACAAAACAGTGGGACCAGAAACTCGAAAGGCTGGACACCACGCGACCTGGCGTGTGGCAGCTAGCCCGACACGTCACCAGGGAGAAACTGTACACCCCCACGTTACAAGGGCCCGACGGACCAGCATATTCTGCGGAAGAAAAAGCGGAACTGATGGCCCTCGCACTCGCAGCGTAATTCCCACCGAACCTGGATCCCTCAGACCCAGCGTTCACACTAGCTACGGACCAGGAGGTCACACGCATCTTGGCCCAACCAGCGCGCAACATCATCCGACAAGCTAGTACAGCGGAAGTCAAATGGGCCATCATGCATACCACCGCTAGGAAGGCCTCTGGTCACGATGGCATTCAAAACCGTGTCCTCCAGGAGTTCACGGACAAAGCTGTAGACTACCTAACACACATCACGAATGCCATACTCAAGCACCAACACTTCCCCGCCTTTTGGAAGACGGCCAAGGTCCTGATGTTCAGGAAGCCGGAGAAAGACCACTCCTTCCCACAAAATTACCGACCCATCAGTCTGCTGAGCGCGCTCAGCAAGATCGTTGAGAAGGTAATATTAAAACGACTCACCAGGCACTGTATCACAAACGACACCCTGAGACCGGAGCAATTCGGTTTCAGGAATCACCACTCAACAACACAACAACTCCTCCGTGTCGTTGAATACATAACACACGGATACAACACAAACAGAGCAACTGGGGCGGTGTTCCTGGACATCGAAAAGGCTTTCGATCGTCTATGGCATAACGGCCTAATACGCAAAATTAGCGACGCAGGATTCCCCGACGGGCTCGTACGTCTCATACACTCATATCTCACGGACAGGAGTTTCAACACCGACGTGCAGGGCAAACAATCGACCCGACATGGTATACAGGCAGAAGTACCCCAAGGAAGTATCCTGGGGCCCTTACTGTTTAACCTCTACATTAACGACCTCCCAGCTACACACAACATGACGGTAGCAATCTACGCGGATGACACCGCCATCCTTGCGCAAGATTGGAAACCGTCTAACATTAACTCACGACTACAGACTGCACTCAGAACGGCGGAGCCTTGGCTGGTGAAATGGCGTGTTAGAGTAAACGTCGACAAGTGCGAGGCCGTTCTGTTCACTAGAAGACCGAAGCAACTGCGCAAACATCAGCACTGCAACCCAATAACACTACACACACGCCCAATACGTATCTGCGAGAGGGTCAAATACCTCGGTGTCTGGCTGGACAGAAAACTACTCAGGGGGGACCACATTCAACACGTGACCAACAAAGCTAACGCGAGGCTCAAACAACTCTACCCTATGCTTAACAGGCGTAGCACACTGAACAGGAGGGTGTCTCGGTCCATGTACATGACACTTATTCGACCCCTGATGACGTACGCAGCCAGTGTCTGGGGATACGCTGCGCCAACTCGCCTGCGCCGTCTACAGCTCATACAAAACAAAGTACTCAAAATCATAAGCAACGCTCAACGCTACACACGCATCGCGGACCTTCACCGGGAATACCGGCTAGATACTATCTTGCAGGTATTCCAAAAACTTTCCACACGACTGTACAATAACACGAGACACTCGCGCAACCCGTTTATCCTTTCTCTGGGTTACTACGACCACAACCATAGATGGAAGCATAACAGACCAAAGACATTACTGGCTAGGAACTAAACATCTATGGTCCATAGAACGCTAACACGACAGTACTGGCGAGCCCCTGCAACACAGTTATTACTCGAAACCCGAGATGCTCGACCAGCCGAAAAATAGGCAACCGCAGGGAAACCGTACTGTACACAGTACGCAAACCAGCCACTCACACCCCCTACACCGTCTGTGAGCCGATCTATGACCGATCGCCCACTAATCTACAACGACCTTGAACTGTTGCAGGGACGCAGCAAGCGGCGCAACAAGCTCCAACAACGACAAAGGTAACGATGCACGATACCTCGAACTAACACAACCACACCTTGCATGCACTGTCGCAGATAGCAAGCCGCTACTGCCCTTAATACCCGCCCTACTGTCGCAGAGGTTTTTTTCCCTTGGCTCTTGCCTTGGGATTTTGCCATGGGATTTTGAGCACCCGTAACCTAGGAAATCTCCTGGTCATGACGGCATTCAGAATCGTATCCTCCACGAGCTCACGGAAAAGGCTATCGAATGCCTTACACACGCCACTAATGCCATCCTACAACATCAATACTTCCTGCCTATTGGAAGGTGGCCAAAGTCCTGATGTTCAAGAATCCAGGGAAAGACCCTCCCACAAAATTATTACTCCATCAGCATACTGATCATGGTCAGCAAAGTTATAGAAAAGGTAATACCAAAACTATTCACTCGGTTTTGTATCGCCAATAGCACCCTACGCCGGAGCAATTCGGCCTCAGAAATGAACACTCTATAACTCAACAAATCATAAGAGTAGTAGAGTACATGAAACACGGCTAAAACATGAACAAAGAAATAGGGACTGTGTTCCTGGACATCGAAATGCCTCATGCGTAAAGTCATAGACGTTGGTTCTCTCATGCCCGTGCCTCACAAACAGACGTTTCGACACGGACATTTATAGCAAACAGTCATCCCAACACGTTATCCAACCAGTTGTACCCCTAGGCAGCGCCTTGCGCCAACTCTTGTTTCACCTCTACATTAACGTCATTCCATCAATACGATGGTAGCCATCTACACGGATGACATTGCATCCTTGCACAAGACTGGAAGCCATCTCACATCAACAACAGACTACAGACGGCACTCAGAACTGTTGATGCTCGGTGGGAGGGACGGCGTGTTAAAGTAAACGTCAACAAGTGCCAGGAACTTCTGTTTACTCTAAGACTAGAGACAGATAATACTACATACACGACTAAGACGCTTCTGCGCGGAACTCAGATGCCTTGACATCTGGCTGAACCGGAAGTTTAGTGTGGCATGGGAGGGTGGGAGGGAGGGTGGGGCAGAGCTAACGTGGGGGCTCAAACAACTATGTCCAATGCTCAACAGGAATAGTACACTGAGTAAGAGGGTGTCTAGGTCCATGCTCAGGACGCTGATTACACCATTGGCGACGTACGCAGCCACTGTCTGGGCATACGCAGCGGGTAAACACTTGAACTACCGTCACAAAATACAGAACAAAGTTCTACGAGCAATAAGCACCGCTCACAGATGTACTAGTACAGTGGATCTTCACAACGAATACCGCCTGGAGACTCTCGGAGGTATTCAAAAACATGCCAGACGTCTGTACAGAAAATTTAGTCACTCGCTCAGCCTTCACATACTACATTTGGGGAACTGTCACAACCATAGGTGGAAACACAAGCGTCCAAAGACACTTTGCCTGAGGGGTTAACGATCTATGATATTTATTCAACCACGCAAAGGACACAGACTAGCCCCTGCATAACAGCTACTGAGTAGCACTGCAGCCAAAAGAACTGGAAATCCCAGGGAAGTCGAACACAATATACAAACCACCCCCAGGGAAGCAGAACACAATATACAAACCACCTCCCAGCACAGTATACAAGCGTCAGTTCTCCTCACGGCAGGGCTCATTCATTATATGACAAACCTGGCCATGACTTAACAGTTACAGAACCGATGCATCCGATGCATGACACCCAACCACTGACACAAACCGCTACTGCACTTTTTTCCGACCAGACTGTGACAGGGTCTTCTATCGCTCGGTACTTACCTTGGCACATTGTTCCCTCTGCCTTTCAGAACCGCTACCCTTCCTTCATCCTCGATCAACTCTATCTCCCTATGCGCCAGTATTAATGAGTAAAACTGCCAAGACGTACGGATAACATCACAGACCGCATCAAGTGAACTCCGCGATTGAAGAGTAACAAACGCGGAAGTGATGGTAGAACGTAGCAAAGAGTGTTGTCGTTGTGGTAATTTATCTGACTTAGGAAAGGGCATGTTCATTAGGTTTCTGGTCAAGAGTCGAAGCATTTCCGAAGGTTTGTAAACAATTTGCGTGCCGCCGTGGTTAAAGTATACCGTGCACCACGAAATGGCGCTGTCCAAAACCAGCGCAGAGGCCACTCTGATGCATCACGAACCATAGACGACATGGGCGAAAGCCCAGCTGCGGAGACGCATCCTGGAGGGTAGACGCGCAACTGCCGAGCAACTGACCGCCCAGATGAACCAAGGGCTATCAACAGTGTCTCCTAAATGGTCGTTCAGCGAACGTTGATGCGTATTGACCTCCACAGTCAAATGGTTCAAATGGGTCTGAGCACTATGCGACTTAACTTCTGAGGTCATCAGTCGCCTAGTACTTAGAACTAATTAAACCTAACTAACCTAAGGACATCACACATATCCATGCTCGAGGCAGGATTCGAACCTACGACCGTAGCGGTCGCTCGGCTCCAGACTGCAGCGCCTAGAACCGCACGGCCACTCCGGCCGGCTAATACGCCTAGTTCTTGCACCCAGGCTTACTGCTGTTTATCGTTGCGAAAGCTGGAACATGCACTCCTATACCACAGCTGGACGCCCACAAATTCGGACAGGTTGTCTTTTCAGGAGAATCACGTTTTGTGCTCCATCGGCGTGAAACGTCTGAAAGGAAACATCCTGCAAGAATCATCGGAAGAATCCAGGCCTGAGGAATGTTTTCGAGGCTTTCCCCGGGTGATCTCGTCATTCCGGAAGCCACAATGGTCCACTCAAGTACCGAGCTGTCCTTGGGGACTGTGTCCATCTGTACATTTCGTTTATTTTTGCTTGACACGATGGCGTCTACCAAAAAAAATGGCCCTGAGCACTATCGGACTTAGCTTCTGAGGTTATCGGTCCCCTAGAACTTAGAACTACTTAAACCTAACTAACCTAAGGACATCACATATATTCATGCCCGAGGCAGGATTCGAACCTGCGACGGCAGCGGTCGCGCAGCTCCAGAGCGTAGCGCCTACAACCGCTCGACCACTTAGGTTGGTTCAAATGGCTCTGAGCGCTATGGGACTTAACATCTGAGGTGATCAGTCCCCTAGAACTTAGAACTACTTAAACCTAACCAACCTAAGGACATCACACACATCCATGCCCGAAGCAGGATTCAAACCTGCGACTGTAGCTGTCGTGCGGTTTCAGACTGAAGCGCCTAGAACCGCTCGGCCACCAGCGGCCGGCGACCACTTAGGCCAGCTGGCGTCTACCAACAGGATCATGGAACGTTTCACACAATTCGGGGGGTACGTGTTGTTCTAACAGCACCAGGGTGAGTTAATCATGCTACTGAACTATCAAGATTAACACCCAGTCGAGAATCTGTGGGAAGACCTCCATCGCTCTTCTCGCGCTGTGGGTAATGTGACCAGACCGCGTAGTTCTGCTTGTACCGGAACTTTTTTTTTAATTTACGTAATGACGAGCCCAGTACTGTGTTTTTGAGGGCATTTCATCTGAAGAGTGCCTGCTGTGGCCTTTCGTTGTGATACAGCCGCCGGAAAAATAGCTGCACTCGCACACGTTGTTCTTCACGACTCGCGGTTGTTCAGGATAGTGTGGGACGCAGCAAACGGTGTATTGCACTGTCAGGCAGCTCGTCGAAACTTTGGAGGTAAGCGTACTGCTTAAATTAGGTTCACCGATTGAGCAGACTGGCACGTTGTCACCTAAACAACTATAAATCTTAAGTTTGTCGGGCGAAAATATAGCTTAGGTGTTAAGTGTGAAACTATCAGGTACTTACAAAGGTATGTGTACGCGAATAAGAGAACACCAAATGCGGTGTTGTTGCTGCTTTTTTAAGTATGCTGATTAACGCGTATACCACATTCCATGCCCATCTGAACCGCTGAGGTCTTAGTTGAAGCGGTCGCCTACGAACTCGGGCGGCAAAATCCCCGGCTTCGCGTGTGCCCTGCTAAGCTGCTTTTGGAGGAGGCCGCCTGGCTAGATCCGCAATACTAGCAGCCTCGGAGCACAAACCGCAGACGCTCTGCTATCGCGGCAGCCAACACTGGCGTTACTCGCCTATCTCGCCGAAGCAGACCTCAGGCACTGCATACTCTCACTGTCTTTAGAGACGACGATTTATCACCACCCAACTTACCACAGCCATACATGTAACTAACTCCAGCTATTCTCTCTCTCTCTCTTTCTCTCTCTCTCTCTTTCCCCCTCTCCCTGCTTCTCTCATCCATGAACAGTCTGAGTGGAATAAGCTATTATTTATTTACTACTTACTTGTTTTATAAATTTTTTGTACAGAAAATCAATGAAGCTCATGACATTTATACGCCATAGCGTAGACAGTTTGTAGCCTCACCATTAGTAATGGATGAATGTGACATTGTGTGCAAGAAATAGTAATTTCTGATTAGTTTTCTATTTTATGAAAGAAGGTTAAGTTCCTTATACAATTTTTGGTAGTATATTCCTTTGGAGATTGTTTAAATATAACCTTTGTGGCATACCGGATTGATGTGTAAATTCGTAGCGTTTTTCCTTAAGTTCAACATATGCGCATCACAGAGACGTTAGTCATCAATAATATTTTCTCCTACACTATTTACAACAGCCTATCAACGCTGGGGTGACTTCTCGGTTCCACGACTGTAGTAATCAATCGGTTTTGAGGTGAACAACACGTTGAGCCAAGTTCGGAGCACATTTTCATCCGGAAAGGAAGTTCCTTCAAGGTTGCTCGATCGAAAGCGGAAAAGGTGAAAAACTGAGGGCGAAAAATCATTGTCTATTAATGCCTTTAAACGATTTGCTTCAAACTCCGACGTCTTTCTCAACGTGGAGAGCCACTGATGCCAAAACAATCTTCCTTAAAACAAGAAAACCGTTTCCTTCTGTGCTTTGTACAAAGAGCATTATACCCATACACGACGCAAGTAATTTTGGCTGTCTCCTGTGTTGTCATCCCTCAACTGAAATAAATTTTTTTATTTATTCACTTGGCACCTCATTTTCTAGCCTCCACAACTCCAGTCACTGTCCCCAAACCATAAAATTGCAATATAAAAACTCAAATAGCAACATTGAACTACAGATAAAGAATGACAATCGATAAATAAACTCACAGCAACCGAAACAAAACCGGAATAGCAACACGGAAAACCAGAAATCTTCGAACCTAAGCACCAACCTAATAGTTATTATTATGTGAATACATAACGTAATTTTTCTGTTTTTTTCACTCGTGGAACGAGAGATATCCTGTTTTCATTAAATTCCGGAAATTTTGAAAATAAAATTAAGTGCAGCAGTGCAAGAGCAGTATATTTGTCGGAGCCTAGCTCTTTGTTAGCCACAAGGACATTTATTAAACCCTGTAGTTTTGACAATGTGGGTTTTTCGTTCGAGTAATAGTGAGCCTTTATAGGCATTAAATAGTTGTGACTGGTGACGTCAGTTTCTGATATTGCGGAGTTGTAGTGGACCGATTAGAGTATTAATCGATATGACATATGACAATAACAAGACAATGAGTAAAATAGAGAAAGATGCTGAATGGAAAGGAAAACAACTGTGTTCTAACTGTAGTGGACACAGGAAGATCATGAGGATGATCCCAGCAGAGGGGTCGAAACGTTGAATATTTTAGAGGAAATATGACGCGACCTAATAGCCCACAGTATTTTAAATGCAGACACAGTTCTATTTACGTACAATGCTCGCTTTCAATAACAGAATGTAGACCAATCTCTCACAAGTGATGGTTTGAATTAAATACCTAATTATACAGATAAGTGAAATCGAAACTGGTGCAGGGACAATGGACAGTAACTAACTTACAATATTCCCATGTTTGGATGACGGTGAGCTCTAATTTATAAATAAGGGAACTTCCAAATGCTTTAATGAAACTTGCGACAAGCGGTGGAAGCCTGCAGGGGCAAAATCAAAGAAGACGGGGGCAGTGGAGCAAATCTGATCGTGTAATTCGGGAACGACAGGGAGAGTGGGAGAGGTTTGAAAAATAAAAAGCACCAGTTACGAAGAACTACAGCAGCTTACCATTGTTAGTTTCTATGACAAAGAATGAGTTAAGGAAGTGAAAGAGTGAGAGTGGGCTAACTTCCTTTTAACTTTTTTATTTAATATCAATAAGTTACAGTACCCTGGGATCCGAAGGCAGTTAATTGAATTGAATCAGGAATTATAAGATGTATCAGTGCCGTCAGAGTACACAAAAAATAAAACCGAAATGAAATACGATCGTGGTAGAAAATGTAAGTAGATGTTATTCAGCAATGTAGCTAGAGAGGAAATAGTAGGAAGACGCGACGTAATTGTTATCTGTTAATCAACAGCGGATTTTTACGCAGTTTACCTTTCCATCAGACGCTGAGTTTGGTTTCATATCGAGTATTGACGAAGCACTCTTCATCGAATATAACGAATAGAAGTTTTCCATAGGCAAATATTGCCAGTTTGGTGGCATGTATTTGGTGAGTTACAGCCACCGATTGTTAAAAACGAACGATGTGCATACAATTAAAGCAGCTTCTACCTTTTTTCAAATTGGTGGTATTCCTGAACTTATAATAAAAAGATCCATTTCAAGCTGTGCTATGTACTGAAATGGTTTACAAAAGAGTCATTCAGTACTCTTCTGCGAAAAAGGGAATTCCCGCCACTCATGTCAAATAATTTGGTTGCGTCTGTTGGCTCTGTTGATGACCAATATCACACTTCGAAATCGGATGTTGCCCTGCGATACATATGTGAGCCGAAATAACTAATATATTTAATTTTTAATACAAGTTGTATCTACTGAAGAGCCAAAGAAACTGGTATAGACAAGCGTATTCAAATACAGTGATGTGTAGACAGGCAGAGTACTATGCTGCAGTCGCCAACGCCTATATGAAACAACAAGTGTCTGACTCAGTTGCTGGATCGGTTACTGCTTCCTCAACGACAGGTTATCAAGATTTAAGTGAGTTTGAACGTGGAGCTATAGTCGGCACACGAGCAATGCAACACAGCATCTCCGAGGTTGCGGTGAAGCAGGGATTTTCCCGTACGACCATTTCACGAGTGTGCCGTGTGTATATCAGGAATCCGATAAAACATCAAATCGCCGACATTGCTGCGGCCATAAAAAGATCCTGCAAGAAAAGGACCAATGACGACTGAAGATAATTGTGCAACTTAACTGAAACCCTCACACAAATTGCTGCAGATTTCAATGCTGGGCCATTAAGAAGTGTCAGTGTGAGAACCATTTAAGGCTCACTTTTGTACCCTAGACGCATGCACGACACAAAGCTTTACACCTCGCCTGGGCCAGTCGACACCGACATTGGACTATTGGTGACTGGAAACATGTTGCCAGGTTGGTCTCGTCTCGTTTCAAATTACATCGAGCGATGGACGTGTACGAGTGTGGAGACAACCTCTTCAATCCATGGACACTACATCTCAGCAAGGGACAGTTCAAGCTGGTGGAGGCTCAGTAACAGTGTGAGACGTATGCAGTTCGAGTGATATGGGACCCCTGATATGTCTAGATACTACTCTGACAGGTGACACATATGTAAGTACTCTGTCTGATCACCTGCATCCATTCATGTCCGCTGTGCATTTCGACGGACATGGGCCATGCGACACCCCACAGGTACAGCATTGCTACATTGTGGCTCCAGGGACACTCTTCTGAGTTTAAACACATCAGTTGGCCACCAGGCTCCCCAGACATGAACATTATTGAGCATATCTGGGATACCTTGCAACGTGCTGCTTGCAAGAGAATTCCACCCCCTCTTAGTCTTAGGGATTTCTGGACAGCTCTGCATGATTCATGGTGTCTATTCCCTCCAGCACTACTTCAGACATTAGTCGGGCCCACGCCAAGTCGTGTTACGGCACGCGTGCGTGCTCCCGGGGACCCTACAAGATATTAGGCAAATGTATCAGTTTCTTTGGCTCATATATATCTGTTTGTGTGTAAGCCGGTCATGTAAGGATCCCGATAAGATTGATTGTTATAGAAAACTTCCATGTACGATTCTTTTTATTTCGTTTGTTTTCCAGCAAGAAGTGTGTTTCGTAGACAATAAGATCACTCAGATGCATGCAAACAAATTTGTAATTTGTGGTATTTATAGACAAGCGCTTTTTCTTGTTTCCATTTGGAAATTTGATTTAGATATCTTTATCCATTCAATAGTTCAGGCACACACCTTTTATTGGTACGTATCTCGTGTTTCACTGGAATATACTCCGATTAGTCTTTGACTATATTTCCGTTCTTACAGTATATGTTTGGGAGGCCTCCCGCCCCCTGTTTTTTAACAGTGCGCCATTATTTCAATCCAGTTTCCAAATCTCTTGCCATTATGCCTGTACCATAAGCAGCAGCTAAACAGTCCTTTTTTCATACCACCTTCCTTACTTTAACTCCTTAACTGTTTGAACGGTGACGAGTTTTGTGTTTGACATATTTCCTTTTAAAACTAGGAAAATTCGGTCTCCGAAACAAAATATCTTCATTACTAATGTTACTGTTATTACTAATACTATTCAATAAAGATGATCCTCTTATAAGACTATGCAAAGTACTTAAAAATATTTCCTCTGTGCACGTATTGCTTTCATTTGTTTGCTGTGTATGTCTTTTACTCGCTTAAGGCAGTTTCTAAGGCATTCTTCTTCGGTAAATCCCACTGGTCAACTTGAAACTGCTCAATATTCGATCGGAAAATTTTTATGTCGTTTAACTTCATTCATATCTTCAGAAAACTGAAAATTCACATAATTTGCTTGTTTTTTTGTCTAGTGTCTCTGATACGCACATAAAATTTTACTGTGCGTTTCCTAGTGTTATAGTGAAAGGGTTGTGTCCTGTTTGATGCTATCTGTATATTTCAGTTTGGTCACTCCATTTACATGCTACATATTTTCCAACAGTTTTCCTTTCTTTATTTCCACAATTATACATCGAAGTCATTCAGTGGGAACTTCATGTGACTTCGTTGAACCTCGGATACCCTTTATTCCAGTTTCTGCCAGTATCTATTAACTTTCTCCAGACTTGTGAGCGTTTGTTGCTGTATATCACACTTCTGCTAATGTAACTACACTCCTGGAAATGGAAAAAAGAACACATTGACACCGGTGTGTCAGACCCACCATACTTGCTCCGGACACTGCGAGTGGGCTGTACAAGCAATGATCACACGCACGGCACAGCGGACACACCAGGAACCGCGGTGTTGGCCGTCGAATGGCGCTAGCTGCGCAGCCGCCGCCGTCAGTTTCAGCCAGTTTGCCGTGGCATACGGAGCTCCATCGCAGTCTTTAACACTGGTAGCATGCCGCGACAGCGTGGACGCGAACCGTATGTGCAGTTGACGGACTTTGAGCGAGGGCGTATAGTGGGCATGTGGGAGGCCGGGTGGACGTACCGCCGAATTGCTCAACACGTGGGGCGTGAGGTCTCCACAGTACATCGATGTTGTCGCCAGTGGTCGGCGGAAGGTCCACGTGCCCGTCGACCTGGGACCGGACCGCAGCGACGCACGGATGCACGCCAAGACCGTAGGATCCTACGCAGTGCCGTAGGGGACCGCACCGCCACTTCCCAGCAAATTACGGACACTGTTGCTCCTGGGGTATCGGCGAGGACCATTCGCAACCGTCTCCATGAAGCTGGGCTACGGTCCCGCACACCGTTAGGCCGTCTTCCGCTCACGCCCCAACATCGTGCAGCCCGCCTCCAGTGGTGTCGCGACAGGCGTGAATGGAGGGACGAATGGAGACGTGTCGTCTTCAGCGACGAGAGTCGCTTCTGCCTTGGTGCCAATGATGGTCGTATGCGTGTTTGGCGCCGTGCAGGTGAGCGCCACAATCAGGATTGCATACGACCGAGGCACACAGGGCCAACACCCGGCATCATGGTGTGGGGAGCGATCTCCTACACTGGCCGTACACCACTGGTGATCGTCGAGGGGACACTGAATAGTGC
Organism: Schistocerca americana; assembly: GCF_021461395.2. Taxonomy (NCBI): domain Eukaryota; kingdom Metazoa; phylum Arthropoda; class Insecta; order Orthoptera; family Acrididae; genus Schistocerca; species Schistocerca americana. Next base: position 149,156,809 of record NC_060124.1, read on the forward strand.
ACGGTACATCCAAACCGTCATCGAACCCATCGTTCTACCATTCCTAGACCGGCAAGGGAACTTGCTGTTCCAACAGGGCAATGCACGTCCGCGTGTATCCCGTGCCACCCAACGTGCTCTAGAAGGTGTAAGTCAACTACCCTGGCCAGCAAGATCTCCGGATCTGTCCCCCATTGAGCATGTTTGGGACAGGATGAAGCGTCGTCTCACGCGGTCTGCACGTCCAGCACGAACGCTGGTCCAACTGAGGCGCCAGGTGGAAATGGCATGGCAAGCCGTTCCACAGGACTACATCCAGCATCTCTACGATCGTCTCCATGGGAGAATAGCAGCCTGCATTGCTGCGAAAGGTGGATATACACTGTACTAGTGCCGACATTGTGCATGCTCTGTTGCCTGTGTCTATGTGCCTGTGGTTCTGTCAGTGTGATCATGTGATGTATCTGACCCCAGGAATGTGTCAATAAAGTTTCCCCTTCCTGGGACAATGAATTCACAGTGTTCTTATTTCAATTTCCAGGAGTGTAGTTCTTAATGTGTTTCGCATTTGTTACAGAATGCAACACATTTCTTTTGATGGTTAATGGACTCATTTGTGCTGGGTGTTTTTCAAGTTCCTTCATGTATTCTAGTGTTGAAGTTATTTTGTGTGTGTGAGTGTGTGTGTGTGTGTGTGTGTGTATGTGTGTGTGTGTGTCCGTTTCCTCTGGCTCATGTGGTGTTACCACTCGTTAGAGCGAATGAGAATTCGGTGTTTCAAAAATGATTGTGATTCTGAGTGTTGTAACTAACATGCTACAAATTTTTAACGTTGCTACAACCAATATGACTATGTTCGTCAGTGAAAATGGACTTGATAAGCAACCTAAGCTATTAGTAATAGAAATCTATCCTCCATAAGACTGTGTGCGTATACTATGAGTGTCAGTTCCACTGTCATTTAAGCTCTCAACAGATCGTTACGTGGGAAAGTAAAACTAATATTTGGATAAGCTATCTGACTGTAGATTTGAAAATGAAAAGCTACAGGAACAAATGAACTTGTAACAATGCACACGTAATCTGTCTGACTGCGTTTTTGAATAAGAATTTACAATTGATACAGAATCTGTCTTCTCTAATAGAATTTACTGCATTACAGTAACTGACATGTTGTGGTGTCAGTGTCTGTGGATTGGCTCTCAGTTTTGCACTCATCTCTTTAGATGACTGCCGCTTTCCACGTGGTTTGCAGCAATGCGCAGCAGCGTGCAGCAGCAGCGGCTAAAGCATATCGTTAATAAGAATTAGATTAATAAAAAGGAGTTTGCTTGGGTCCTGTTAACTGCAAAATAACTTGTGAGAAGGGATTTCATACATTAGGTCTATTTAGAACTTCAGAAATAACAGATAACAGACAATGGCAATGACAATGACATAGGTATCAAACATGGCTGAGTGCCAGATTAACAAATTAAATCAGTTTCAAACTCACATTAACATTTAATAACCACACCATTTATTTATTAGTTAGTTGTTGAGAATAATTACTAGTATTTGGAGGATAAGTAGGCTTCTTTAACAGACAAGCAAAACATTGGGTTATTGCAAACTCGGATTGCTTTTGCACTGTGCTTGCGAATTTTACCTTGAATTCCATCTTCAAGCGTAATTAAGACATCTAAATGCCTCCTGGCGATATAAATGAAATGAGGCCTTGATTGTGGTAAGATCTGCCATCCCCGATGTGAGGGCAGTGAGGCACGTCTTCTTCCTCTGAGCTCACGACAGTCACTACTACCTCCACTCTCGCAAACAGACCTCGTCTCACAACAATGCTTAGAATAGCACTCCCATGTTTCGCCTTCAGATTGTTACTATCGATATCTGAGTGCTTACACAATGCAAAGAACAGCGTTAATAGGGATACATTGTTTTCAATGTAATGAAGAGTTCTCACACTCCTTACAGTGTAGGCCTACTTGGCCACAGCTGTTCATTGCGTTTTGATTCAGACCCTGAAAAGTCCGGATGTCAGTTCTGTTGATAGTTAAGAACCATTGAGAATAAACAGGAACCACTTCTGTACTATAAGAGGTAACCAGTCCACGATTGTTGATAATCACATTTACTATTATCACTACTCTTATTATTATTATCATTTTATCGTTATTATTCAGGAAAGGAACCAGGCAAAAGATAAATCAGCCGTTTAGAAATTAGACTGCTATAAAGTGCCAACAGAAAGCAGGAACGGCTGGAAAGAAACCCGAAGCTGAAGAAGTATGCATGAATATAGGGGGAGAGAGATGTCCTGTATTTGAAATAAGAATCATTAGGAGAAGGAGGACCACTATAAAAATATAAAGAGTTGAGAGAGCAAGCCAGTAAATCTGAAATGATGGAGGAGTATGTGGAAGAGCTATACAGAGGAAATAAACTTAAGGGCAATAGAAAGAAGAGGGAACAAGACGTAGATGCGTACGTGATAGAAGATACGGTACTGCGTGAAGAATTTGACGCAATATTGAAAGATTTATGACGTAAAAAAGCCCCTGGAGTAGAAGACACTCCCTCCAAAGTATTGAAATCCCATGGCAAACCCACCAAAAGAAAATTATTCCTCTGGGTATGCAAGATATATGAGACAGGCGAAATACCATAATGTTTCAACAAAAATGCTATAATTCCAGTATCGAAAAACAAGGGGCACACAGCTGTGAAAATTACCGAATCTTTCGGTTAATAAGTCAGGGACGCAAAATACCAACACGAATTATTTACAAAAGAACAGAAAGACGGATAGAATCCGACAAACGGGCAGCTTAGTTTGGGTTCAGAAGAAATGGAGAAAGAGGGGCAGTACTGACCCTTAGAAGAGAGAAGGAAAAAGGCAAACCCACTTTTATTGCATTTGTAGACACAGAAAAGCATTTGACCATAGTACTCGAAAACACATTTTTAAACTTCAGAGAGGGAAAGCCAGTGGTGGATACAGAAAAACCTCAAAGGGGGGGGGGGGGGGGGTGCTCTAAAGATATCTTGAGCTATCTTTACTTTTACCGTAATAAAAAATAATCAAGTCACAAGCAAAGCTTAAGAAAGTTTTGTTTAGACTGATTATACATATACACATACAATACCATCTTATTATATAAAAAAGGTACAATTGTGGTTCTCTTCCTTAAATCATGAATTTTATGCGCCTATTCTTCCTGGCAAATTTATTAATTACATCATCAATAGGACAATCAATGTCAGGGCGAGCGTTCAAATAGAGGTAAGCCATTAAGTCGATCCTCCTTGATTGTCGACGTCAGCCATGTCTTTGTACGCCGCTAGGTTGAAAAACTTCTTTCTACTGTAGCAATAGATTCAGGCAGACAAGCAAATATTTTGTACAGTGTGTGCAAAGTAAGATAGTCAGATCTAGCACAAAAAGGGAACGCTTGAATAACGGAATCACGATCATCAATGGTGTTTATGCTCGTCTGCTTGTAATGAAGAATCTCTCCCATTAGTCTCGTTTCAATCACAAATAGTGATTCTTTTTCAAAATAAAACTTTTTCTTATTTATTCTTCAGTCTTCATATTTCTGCTTCTGCATGTAAACTAGCTTCCTATTCGAGGAATAGTCCGTATCTATAACTCTATGTATCGAAGGTTCTCTGTACAAGAAAACAGTAGAGTATTCGCGACTTTTGTGTACCAATGTAAATTCCAGCCTTTACTGTTTCAGTCGCGAATGGTCTGTGCGGATAACGGTAGCCGGTAAGCCTCCGTGTGTGCTCGAATAGCCATAATTGAAGTGGGATATTGGGACATGGGATTCCCTAGAGTGGAAACCACTGGATACATGAGAGTACCCAAAATTTTATTTTAAATACATAAGGATACACGCTAGCAGCAACAGACTAGGGATTTTCCATGAACAATTGCAATCTTATTTGAAAATCAGGCGAAAATTACATTACTGTTAGTGCTCAAGAAGAAGATGAGTAAAAAAGACACAACAGTAACAGCAATACTCCAGTCTTAGATAATAATAATTAAAAGTCTTGTTTAACAAAAAAGTTTTTGTTTCTTTTTTAATTATTTCTATTCCCTGAGAACACGGAGAATTTAGCTAACGTAATTCCACATTTAAAACTTGCCACTGGATCAAATCAATTCGAATTTCACTGAACAACCTTACGTTCTAATCATGTAAGGCTTTAGTAATAGCACTGGGCCAAAAAAACGATGCACGTCGTTAAACGCACACTTGAACAATTTTTGCAAAATAACAATATGTAACCAACACCAATACCATTTTAATAAACAAGAAAAGAACATTTCATCAGAAACCTATTACAAGGTAGCAGACAATTTTCAGCCAATGCAATGGTTCACCACAATGGTCAGGAGTACTGTGGCCTTGCAGGTGTCCACTTGCACAGCTCTGGTCACACCACTGCAAGTAGGCAAACGGAATACGAGTACTTAGAGTAAATCCAGAACACACTAAAATTAAATTGTAGAGTAAATCCAGAACACACTAAAATTAAATTGTTATAACACAGTAAACGAAACGGGATAATCCACAAGATGGTAAAATAGTGAAACACTCAGATATGAAAGGCACCTTTAACTAAATTACTTAAATAGATCTTCAACCCTTAACGTAGAAAATTTGCTTGTTTTATTATTTTACTTCACTACATTGCATTATTACACTATATTGGTGCACGCTGTACACTTTAAACATGTCTAACATTATGGGAATGAGGCACAGTTGGACGAACTTACCACATGCAAAGTGATCTTGCGGGCACCGTAGCCATGAGACCAGTAACAAAATGGCTCACGCACTCGATAATGAATTGCTTAATGTCAGTTCTCTAACGAAACTATGCCAAGGTAAAACCCAAATTCAAGCTGCTCACCGTGGAATATTGGAATTCATTCTTCGGCAATTAAACCTGGTGGATGCCGGTGCAGTGCAACAGCAAACTGCAGGAAACGACTGTATATCTGGACGACACAACCGTGCGTAACTAGTGCTCACGTTTCCACGAGGGGGAGCCAGCTCCGCCATTCGTCCCTCCGCACGCTTCCGCCATGCCACAAACTTTATTTAGATTGCCGTGCACGTCCGCTTACTGCCCGTGGCTCGGTGCTCACTCCCACCTGAAGCAGCGAGAGCCACCTCCTCTCCCCAGCAAGTCACATTCCTTGCCCTTCATCTAGTGGCACAAGAATCTTTGGGCGATGACGATACGAGGGCACCTAGTAAGATATTCAGTATCAATAATTTACCCTTCTTTCTATTCACGCGAGAAATTCGTAGGGTTAACTTTTCTGGGAACGTAATCTCTCGTAATTTTATCAGTGAACCACACGATGATGCAAAACGCCTCTCTTGTAACATCTGCCACTGAAGTTGTGTGTCATCTGCCTTGCCTTCCAATTTAAGTCATCCCATATGGATACTCACAAATATGTAATGAATATGTTTCTAGTGATCGTTCTGCTAACGTGTAACCATTCAGTAATGGGTATTTCTGCCAATCTAATGCGCGGTAAGTTAAATTTCTCTATTTTTAAGGAGCAATATAAATTCAAGCTTTAGGACGTGCTTTCCGAAACTATTTATTTGGAGAGCAAACCGCTGTGGGCGATAAAACGTACGTACAAGAAAAAATTGGTGGATTGTGAAATGTAGTACTACTGAAGAATACTGAAGATCAGATGGGTAGACTCTGTAACTGATAAAGAACTATTCATATGAGTCAGGTTGGGTTGTTTTTGGAAAGGAGACCAGACAGCAAGGTCATCGGTCTCATCAGATTAGGGAAGTCGGCCGTGCCCTTTGAAAGGAACCATCTCGGCACTTGCCTGGAGCGATTTAGGGAAATCACGGAAAACCTAAATCAGGATGGCCGGACGTGGGATTGAACCGTCGTCCTACCGAATGCGAGTCCAGTGTTTAACCACTGCGCCACCTCGCTCGGTCATATGAGACGGAGAGGAAGAAATTTGTGGTAGAACATGTCTAAAACATGGGACGGGTTGACTGAAAGAGTAAGGAGGTTCAAATGGATGTAGGTTTCAATAATTATGCAGCAATGAAGATATTGCACAGAATAGAGAAACACTGAGATCTACATCAAAACAGCCTTTAGACTCAAGACGGAAACAACGACTCTGATAATATTACAACAGATTCAAATATTACATAATGCCGTCTTGGTTCGTCTTATTGCAGGAGTACGTAAGCAAAAACCAACCTGTAACGATAGCATTTTATTCTCAGCAGCTAATTTTTAACATCGTCGTCGGAATTGTGGTTATCTACATTTTCACTGTGGTCATTTTACCCTCCTATCCATTTCTCTATAGTTCGGCATGTATTGGCAAAACTGTTGTCCTGTAGTATACAGACAAGTGAATCTAATTCATCTACAGTGAAAACGAGGTTGCTGTCTCCAGTCAGGGTGACTTTGATGTCATCAAATCCTCCTTCATATTCTTGAGTATGACAGTAATTACAGAGGAGATGCAGATGACAATCGAATGTGATTTTTAGGATTTTTGTTACGTCCCAATTGGACTGGCAATAGGTTATAAGAGTTACCCGCCCATTATTGTCTCAAAAAGGGATTTCACAAGTTAATGTTTCTAAGGTATTGAAATTCGTTATCGAATTTTATATATGCATTCAAAGAGATTTTGAGTTTTGAAGCTCATCACCAGGCATAAATTTACTAGGACCAACGTTCTTGATCTTTGCGGGAATCTTAAAAGCTTAAATCAATCGTCAGCACTGTTATGTGTGTTTATTTCGTTGTTCCATACGGAATTGTAATGATACTCATGACGTTATCACTAACTCTGCACTTAATATTTTGGTTCATATGTGTTAAAGAGACAGCAGCACATATTTATAACCACACTCCTTCGAAGAATATTTAGTGATGATGTGAATAAGTAATTGACGTATGCGTAGAGAGAGTATTTAATTGCATATGCATTTTACTTTGTTTAGATACAGGCAGTTACTTTAGCGAGAATATTAGCAGAGAAAAAAGGCGAAATGAGGAACAGTATGGTTTCCAAGACGATTGTGCACGATGGCTTCCTGTTGGGACAGCGATGTCAAACTCGGGAAAGATGAAAAACGCGTTAATCTCATATAGATATCAAGCTTTTCGAGAAACGTAACATGAAATCTAACGGAGATTAATTTTTCTGACGGTTTCTGCGTAAGACTGAAGATGGAATATCCCTATAGAGACAAGATGGATCACAAAATTTGAGGAACCATATGCAGAAGACTTCCTCAAGCCAACAGTCGGAAAATGGCCAACTGTTTTCGTGCCAAAAGAAAAAAGAAAACTTTCTCAACTGTCTGTGTTATGCAGCAGTCGTGACTTACTACCATCTCCATGAGGGATGGGCCTTTTCTTGAAAGGGTTGCCAAGTAAATCGCCTTTCATACATTTAGTAAATGCCATCCTCCCTGTTTGCATGACTACTCGTGACAATGTCATACACACTTGCCGACCTTCCAACAAATACACGCCGCACCACAGACTGAACCTCACGTCCCACTGAGGTTAGTGTCGTCGTCGCAATCATTACTGCAGTATACAAGGTAAACTATACTTTCACCTTGAAGCTGTTGATTACTCTCAATCTTAAAGGATACATCGGAGATAGCCTTCGCTTAAGCATACGGTGTTCGAGTAGGGCCGGCCGGAGTGGCCGAGCGGTTCCAGGTGCTTCAGTTTGGAACGGCGTGACCGCTACGGTCGCAGGTTCGAATCCTGCCTCGAGCATGGATGTATGTGATGTCCTTAGCTTAGTTAGGTTTAAGTAGTTCTCAGTTCTAGGGGACTGATGACCTCAGAAGTTAAGTCCCATAGTGCTCAGAGCCATTTGAACCATTTCATTTTGTTCGAGTAGGTTCACGTGTGGTAACTGAGCGCGTATTGAGGTTATTTCATCAAATAGTATCCTATCGTGGTATGGAGATCTGTGATTTTGTGCCTATTTCTGACAAAGGCTTATTCATAAACTAGACTGTATGAACACAAGCTTTTCTACCAGGCTCTCTGTGTTCGTGTTCCTTCATTAACGGTCAGGCCAATTAGAATACTCTGTTACTTCTGGAATCGATCGACAGACACAACATTACTTTTCAAACCCTGCAACTAAGACTCAACTGATGACCTTTGACGTACAGCATTTCTATAAGTGATATTTAGATTAGCGCACGCATTTACTCCTACTAGGAAATAGTCGAATAACTTAAGCCCATTATGAATTTATTTAAGTGAATCACGCAGGTACAATTGATAAAAGCGTTTAATGAGGCATTAGCTCTTAATTTATTTTGAGACCGACGGGAGGTAACACCGTCAAATATTTTGTATTTAAATCTAATATTATGTGAATTGAGAGACTGTAAACTGCTGAACATTAAAATTATACTGAGCATAGGTTGTATAAGATATACTAGATGAATTAGAGCTTCACAGCTAAATTCTTTGTACACTAGCATACAAAAACGTCCGCAATAAGTTTCTTCATTTGCATATTTTTGGTAGAAAATACATGTCAAACGTTAGTAATATAGCAAAATTGTAAATCTGTGGGAAGTTACGCCAAGAGAACACACTACCTAAGAGTATTCATTTAAGTTTATCTGTGCTGGCGGCAATAGGGAAAATGGCTTTGGCCAGCCTTTGTGGCAGAGCCTAGTGACATAAGGACAAAAAGTTTGATAACGCTCCTCTATACTTTCATAATATGCAGTTAAAATATTTTTTGGGATCTAAGGTACCTCGAAATCTAAGCGGTATTAAACAAATAGCCGCCCACGGCCCTATGGAAAAGCTGTCAGATTCTATAAATTAATTTGCATCTGACTTTTGCCCTCTTTTAACTGTACTCCATGGTAGATCCCTCGAACAAAAAAACGTGCCTGGTAGTTGGACGGTAGCGTATACATCTCAAAGAGTGGAGGAGAGATGATCCCCAGAACTATCGGAAAATATCCTTGACATCAAATGGTCGCAGAATCTTTGAGCACATTCTCAGCTGAAACATAATGAGGTATCTCTAACAAGGTGACCTCCGGCATTCTAACCAGGATGGATTCGGAAAACATCGATCATGTCCAGCCCAACTCACAATTTTCTCACGTGCTGAAAGTCAGGCAGACTTCAAAAAAGCATGTGACTCATTACCATAGCTACGCTTATTCTCAAAAGTATGGTCGTATTGGGCATCAAGCAAACTTTGCGGAGCGACTGAATATTTATTGGTAGGGAGGACGCAGCATGTAATCTTGAATGGACAGTCATCGACAGACCTGGAAGACGCTGCAGGTGTGCCCCAGGTAAGTGTGTTGAGGCCCTTGCTGTCCATGTTCTCTACCGGTGACTTGCCTGACAACTTTTCTAGGATGACCCAGTTATTTATAATTAAGCACCAACTGGAGAAAGGTGCAGTCAGACTATGAAAAGATGTGAAAGTGGTGAAAAGACTGACAGCTCGATTTAAGTTTTCAGAAACATAAAACTGTGCACATCGAGAAAGGAAAAACTTATTATACTATGATTACAATATCAAGCAGTCGCAACTACAACTGGTCAACTTATACAAATACCTGCGTGTAACAATTTTTAGGGAAATGAAGTTGAGCGACCAGACACTGAGATGTGAAGAAAATTAACCAGCAAATGCTTAATGAATACGTAAAATATCGGGAGAAACCCGACCTACATTATTTCTAGAACCAGCTTTAAGTCATGGTTCTAGGAATAAAACACAGCCACTTGTGTATTCCAAAGTATCCCGTTGTCGGATGGTGCATGCAGAAAGCAAGAAGGTGCCCAGGCAGCAATGAAAAATACAATTTTATTCTACCAAGTTGCAAAAAAAAAAAAAAAGAACATGAGCGTCACAAACAGTTTCTCAGAGGAAGGAATGTACAGATCGTCCTGATCTATCAGGAGAGGTGTGTCTTATACGTTACAGTTCCGTGAAGATACTAGAGGGAACAACAGTCTGTCACAACGGGTATCGCTGCCATACGCAAGGTTTGAATCGTTGCGTTATTGTTGTTCTGGGTCTGGTGTGTCGTACGTCGTAGTAGAAGCCAGACCCGCATTGGAAAAGAGATGTAGGCGGCGGTCCTATAAAAATCAGCCAGCATATTAATACCAGGAAGTTGGCCAAAGTCACGTGGCTTACGGAGGCAAGGTAGTGCCGGCTCTGTCCGGTGATCATGGCGTCCTTGTTCCTGCAGTAGATGAAACAGTAAACTATAGCTGCTGAGCTATGGCGGCTCATTTCAGCTTCCCACTATCGATAGCTTTTAGCTGGCGTCTCGCCACTTGAGCGTATTACTCCCTCCTGCGGTTATCGCTGTCCCGGATAGGCTTCAAAAGCGCCCGCTAGAGCGGCATCGAGAGAAGCCATCCAACATCGCAGTGCCAGAGTTTTACGTGCATTCTTCGCTCAATGTGGATCTGGGGCCAGCGGCAGTGCTTGGAGCGACGGACACGCGATGCGAATAGTCACGACTTCTTTTTCCGGGTCGTTCTTCACTCGTCTTCGTCAGGACTGGGTAGAAGGCAAAAGGTTTGGTGCGCCTCTGCCGTGTGTATTTCGCTCTTCAGCTGTGTGCACCGGTTTCCCTCTCCGCAAGCTGTTTGAGCAGACGTTCATCTTTATATTCATTGAGTCGTCATGCACGTCATTTTTATTTGGCTCTATCTTATTAGGACAAATTTATTGCCCTGTATGTTTTTTGAAGTAACTTGTGTTAATCTGCTGGTCTGAGTACTCTCTAAATACAGGGTGTTCAAAAAGTCAGTATAAATGTGAAAACTGAATAAGTCACGGAATAATGTAGATAGAGAGGTACAAATTGACACACATGCTTGGAATGATATGGGGTTTTAGTAGAAACAAAAAAAAATACAAACGTTCAAAAAATGTCCGACAGATGGCGCTTCATCTGATCAGAATAGCAATAATTAGCGTAACAAAGTAAGACAAAGCAAAGATGATGTTCTTTACAGGAAATGCTCAATATGTCCACCATCATTCCTCAACAATAGCTGTAGTCGATGAATAATGTTGTGAAAAGCACTGTAAAGCATGTCCGGAGTTATGGTGAGGCATTGGCGTAGGATGTTATCTTCCAGGATCCCTAGAGATGTCGGTCGATCACGATACATTTGCGACTTCAGGTAACCCCAAAGCAAATAATCGCACGGACTGAGGTCTGGGGACCTGGGAGGCCAAGCATGACGAAAGTGGCAGCTGAGCACACGATCATCACCAAACGACACGCAAAAGAGATCTTTCACGCGTCTAGTAATATTTTCTTTTGTTCTAATAAAACCCCATGTCATTCCAAGTTTGTGTGTCAATTTTTACCTCTCTATCTACATTTTTCCGTGGTTTATTAAGTTTTCAAATTTATACTGACTTTTTGATCACCCGGTATTTGCCATCGTTAATGTTGTTATGGCAATTTGTGTTACTATGAAGTGTGCCCAGTTTGCACGCGTAATTATGTCAGGGGCCTATCAATTATCTACTTTTTGGAAAAATTTGTGTTTGTTTTTAAACTGTTTTATGTGAGAGAACGAACAGTTTCTGGATTTTGATATGTGTTTTCACTATGTTTCGGGGGCTGGTGTGCTCTCTGGTATTATAATTATGCATCCCCTTAAGTTTTGTGTGCTATGACCACCAGCTGATGTTAAGACATTAGCGAATTGCTATTTGCGGGGTGATTATAATTAAAATTTCCCTATTTAACACGTTATTCACGAAACTAATTACCGTACGAGTATCATACTTGGTAGAATTAATGTCAAGGACATGGGGAAGAGAAATAATGCAGAATCAATTCAACTGAAACACTTTTAATGTGCTGCTACGATCATGCCATTACATACCAGTACCATTACTGCTGCAAAAGGGACTCAACATGGCGCCCATAAGTGTGGCTCTGAGCACAATGGGACTTAACATCTATGGTCATCAGTCCCCTAGAACTTAGAACTACTTAAACCTAACTAACCTAAGGACATCACACAACACCCAGTCATCACGAGGCGCCCATAAGTGTCCATAAGAGCCTGAAAGCGCAGGATTACATTCTGCACAAGAGAACGAAGTATGTCCGTATGGATGCTGGCTACCTCTCTTACTATACGAAGCTTCAGATCAGCACTTCTGTGAACGTTCCCCTCGTAAACCCTGTCCCTCAGGTAGCCCCACAACCAGAATTCACTGGGAGTGGGATCAGGTGATCGTGCTGGTCAACCATTTGGAAACTATTGGCTGATAATTCGATCGTTTCCAAATGTGTTTCGGAGAAGCAGGTGAACTTCACGGGCGATGTGTGGTGGGCCCCATCTTGCTTGAAAACTGTTGAGTTCAATGTGTCTCTCTCCTGTTGGGTGGGTATGACATGCTAGCGAAGCATGTCGCGGTAACGCTGGCCAGTCACACTGCACGGGTATGGTCCTTAAGCGCCAACCAGTTCAAAACATGGGCCATTGACGATCGTAGCGGTGAAGCCACACCATACGGTGACACGTTCACCATACAGAGGAACTTCATGCACAGTGACTGGAGGTGAAGATCCCCAAATTCGTCAGTTCTGTGTATTCACCTCACCCATCAGAGAAAAATGGGCTTCGTCTGTCCATAAAATGGCTCAGGGCCAGCTCTCGCCGACTTCAATCCTTGCGAGAAAGTGGAGAGCGAAGTCAACACGTCGTTGCGCGTCATATGGTGCAAGTTGCTGTAGGAATGGATCTTGTACGGATACCATTTGAGAATGGTTCGATGCACCTTCCATACAGTGGGCTACGGAATGTTCAACTGTCGTGGCACAGCACGTGCACTGCCTGACGATCGGGAATTGAGCGCAGTGTCGTCTGCCGTAGCAACAGCTATTTCATCAGCCACCTCTGGTGCAACCGGTCGTCGGCCTCTTCCCGGGGCAACGCCTAGTTCTCCAGCTTATTCCAAATTTCCATCGTGCTCCGCACAGTGGGGACAGAGGATGCTTCTGTAATACTTTCAGCTAGCGGTATTCCCGAAGTGCAGCTACAGCATTACTTGTTTTGATAATAGAGATTCACTAATAATGTCCATCTCCTTATGTCTAAGCTTATCTTGACACGTCAACAAGTGCACAGCAACTGATCACTTGTATGAGACTATGTATCACGATTACTAATCACGGCACCTGGTGGCCATAGTTGGAACTGGCCTGTGGTGCTGTGATGCATGGAAATCATGCATCCCATCTGGACGTTAATGCTACCAAGTTTGGTACTCGTACGGTAATTAGTTTCCGTGTTAAGTAGGGAAAGTTAAATTATAAGCACCCGATATATTCCCTCCTGGAAACATTTGCAGCCCTCCTTTGAGTATTTCTCTTTTACACCTTACATTTTTAGTGAGGCATATTCCCCACAGTGTCCTTATTGGAAGTTTCTATAAGGGCAGTCGTGGTTTTAGTGAAATTCTGTGAGGCACTTATGTTCAGTGTTTGTCGATAGCATCAACTAAGTTGCTGGCGGCTGCTTGCCGCATGGGCCTGGCTTGTTTGCGGCCGTGTGGACGGCCCTTGAGCATTTCCTGCTAGGCTTGCAATTCTTTTACTTTCCGGCTGTCTGTGCCAGAACTGAGTACCTCATGTTATCTGACTTGCACTGTAAATTTTGTTGTCGGTCAAGAGGCTTTTATTCGATTAACTGGCTTCATACAGAAAGATTTTCCTTTAATGTTATTGCTCTGTATAATTAATGTTGTAACCTTGTTCTAAATTTTATTTTGAATTATTTGGTGTTAACCCTTTGGGTAAGCCGTAAAAGCGAATTGCTATGTCTTGATAACTAGCTAACATTTGTCTATTGCTGGTATGCCAAACCTTTTTGAACTCGCTTGCAGAAATTTATCTAGAGCCCAGTTTCAATTGTTTGCTGGTTTATTTAATTTATTTTAAAATTAAATTCTTTTAAAAGGCCAGTATTGTTATTGTTGTGTCACCGCCAGACACCACACTTGCTAGGTGGTAGCTTTAAATCGGCCGCGGTCCATTAGTACATGTCGGACCCGCGTGTCGCCACTGTGAGATCGCAGACCGATCGCCACCACCAGGAAGGTCTCGAGATACGGACTAGCACTCGCCCCAGTTGTACGGACGACATTGCTAGCGACTACACTGACGAAGCATCGCTCATTAGCCGAGCAGATAGTTAGAATAGCCTTCAGCTAAGTCCATGGCTACGACCTAGCAAGGCGCCATTAACCTTACATAGTTTGATAGTTATCGTATGAAATGTCTCATCAAGAACGCTGTAAACACATGGTGGATTAAAGTTAAGTATTCTCAAAGCAACGTACTTTTCTTTATAGCTTTCATTGAGTATCCTGTTTCAGACCATCAAGTCCGCCTGCTTGCTTAATGGCCGCCTCCCTTAAATAATGTGCGTAGTGTTGGCAATCTGTCAACACTACAGTTATAGTCTTATCTTCTTGCATATTGTTTAAGGCAATTAAAAGAGTAACTGTGTTATTTACCATTTTGAACGCTTTTCAAGTGTGCAGATTTAATATGGAAAATTAACGTGGAATTTTCCTATCTGTTTTTCTTAAAGGGGACCTGTTGTTACTTTGAAAAATAAATGTTTGTTGACAAAAGGGTAAATGATATTAGTTAAAGTGGCCTAGTACTTACATGTCATTTTCCTGATCCTGGTAATTGCTGATCACAGCTGCTTTGGTCGCAGGCGTCTCATAGGGTGGCATCCAGTAGAACTTTGTTCTGTGGCGTTTGGTTGGAATATCGGCCACCAGCCATGTGCACCACCCTTCCCTTCGGAGGGAAATGGTGAAGCCATCTCGATGCGTAGAGGGCGGTCGTTGCGGAGGAGACAACCAAAGACGTGGCACATTTCTTTCACAAGAAAACTCGGCGCGACCTGCTGAGTGAAGCGCACCAGAGAACAGGTGCTCCGACGAAGGTGATACTCTGGAAGAGCTGGTCCTCTTTAGAAGGAGAGGGCCCTGGAGGTTTGGCACGATGGTTGGGCGGCGACGAAGATGAAACGGAGCAAAGTGGTGTCGAGACGGCGCAAAGGAGCCTGTTGCCAAGAAAACCCAGTGTATGTGGCAAGGAAGTCCTAAGGAGGAAGCAAGGTGCCGAGGACGTGGGCGAGACACAGGCAACAGCAGGAAGAACATCTACATCTACATCTACTAAGCATGGGGGCTTTCAAAGCGTAAGGAGAGCGCGAGTCGACCAATGGCAAGTGGGCCAGCAGCATACGCGGAGGGCTTGAGTTGGTTGGCAATGAAGTATGATCGGAATGAGTGCGCGACCAGGACGGCATTGTCCACATAGGGCGCAAAGTGGGTGTCGATGTCCCTGGAGGTGACAAGTGGACTGGCAGTAGGCGTAGAAGGTGCGATCAGCGTAGCAGTCCGTGCAGAAGCCACGAGAGTGTCAGTGACATGTGCAGATGCTGTGAGCTAACCTGTGGGACGCAAGGAGCCCGCAAATGGGCCGGATCCATGCGCGGTACAAGCAAGCAAGCCGCTGTGTGCACTGAGGGCGCAAGTGATCTGGTGGCAAATATGGGACATGCAGAATGACCAATGGAGTGTGCAGTTCGTGCGAAGAGGTTAGCAGCATTTGTGGAAGGCGTGATCATTCCGGCAGAATGCTTGGAACACACAAGAGGACCGTCGACATGCGCTGAGGGCGCAAGCAGCGCAGAGGCATGGGCGGAGGGCGTAAGTGCGCGCCAGATTGCACAGCGTCATATGCAGAGATTCAAGCAAGGAGGGTGCGTTGAATGTGCAAATAGGACAATGGACATAGGTTGCGAGTAGTTTGACATCAAGCACGAGGTGGCGTGAACGTCTATCAGTGTGCGCTGTTGGCACGAGCACCCTGCTTGCATTTGTGGAAAATGCTAGTAGGACATCACCATGCTCAGAGTTGCAAGGTCTGGAGGTGAGCATAGAGTGTACGGAGAGCCAGTGGCCTAAGCAGAGTACCCGAATGGGTCAATGGTGTGTACAAGGATGTTCTTGGACTGACAGCATGAGTGAAGGGTGTAAGAAGAGCTGCGGTGGCCTATGGGGACGCGAGTGGGCTCAGATGATGATCGGCCTGGTGGTGTCCATGGAGGGGATTAGCGGGCCACCAGTGGACAGAAAGGACATCAGGAGAATGGAAGCATGTGCAGTGGACTAACAGTGTGGGTTGGAGAGCACTAACTATCCACTGTCCACTGAGTCTGCGAAGGGCGCAAGCAAGATGGTGGAATACGAGGTGGCGTGAGTGGACCACCAGTGTGCATTGGAGGGCATGTGCAAGCTACTGGCATGAGAAGACGATTCGAGTGGTCTGGCAGCAAACACAGGAGAGGGCTGGTGCGAATGGGCTATAGGGTGTGCTTCTGGCTTGAGCAGGATGGTGCTACGTGCAAAAGGCACTAGCCGATTGGCGGCAGGCACAGAGTTCATGAGTGGGCCACTTGCTTGCACAGAGGGCTTGAGTAGTTAGACAGCATGCATGGAGAGTGGTAGTTAACTGGCAGCATGTGCAGAGGTCACGAAGAAGACGGCGGCATGCATAGAATGCACAAGCCAGGTGATGGAGAATGTGAAGGCTGGAGCAGGCTGGCGAGAAGCAAGACTGGTGTGATGTGTCTGGAGTGTGCACGAAGGG
The DNA here is from genome assembly GCF_021461395.2 of Schistocerca americana. Lineage (NCBI taxonomy): Eukaryota > Metazoa > Arthropoda > Insecta > Orthoptera > Acrididae > Schistocerca > Schistocerca americana. The sequence continues at coordinate 149,173,554 of NC_060124.1, forward strand.
CATGAGCAACCTGAAGTGCACAAGTGGTCCGACGGAGGGTGTGAGTGAAGGGGTGGGGAGGGAGGGAGCCTGAGGCATAACTGGAAGCCTGCAGTGTGCACAGAGAGCACGAGTTGGTAAGTGGCATGCACAGAAGGTGTGAATAGGCTGGCAGTGACACAGAATCCACAAGCGAGACAGTGGCATGTGCAGAGGGAACACACAGGACAGCAATGTGTGTGCACTGCACGAGCAGGCTGACAGTGTATATGAACGTCTTATGCTCTCCGCAAACACACTCAAGTTGGCAGTTCTGGTTAGGTGGCGAGTAGGCCAGAGGCATCTGCATAGTATGTGAGTGGGACCCCAAGAGTGCACAAAGGACGCAAGTAACTTGGAGGAGTCGCAGGACAGTGCGTTTCAAAGGAAAGGTGGAGTCCGTCTGTCAGTAGAGCAGCAGCATACGCAGAGGATCCAAGTAGGAATGATTCATGCATATAGAGTGCAAAAGGACTTAGCCATGTTGGCTTGCTTCTTTCAAATCTTCTACCACGCGCACCAGAGAACTAGCTATTCTTCGCCACAGAGAGCGCTTTCCAAATAGGAGGTGCGGGCGTGCTGCGAGCAGTCACGTGGGGCTTGGGTTTGTTTATGTTCGCTGTTAGTAATTGGTAGAGACCTCTTGAAACGGTGATACTCCGAAGTCATTCCAGAGTGCGCATTATTGTACGCGATCTAGGACCTGTGCGTTCCTTGAGCTCCAAACTTTGTTTCATATGTGCATTAAAGTCATTTTCCTGTCATGTAAGGATGTAGTTTATATGAACTAATATACGGAGAGTCTGATTCACTAGCTGCTTGGCCTTTCTATTATGGAATTACCAGGCTGTCCACTGACCAGTGAGCCAGGAGCTAAGTCAGGAGAAAGTAATATTTGTGGTGTGAGGATTTGTCTGCTATCCCGGCATCTTGCCTCCCGGTGTTGGCCTGAATCAGAGGGCTACAATGCCTATGATTTCGTTCTGTTATTCGTTCTATTGCTTGTAACAGGTGGTGCGGCTTTGGACAACGCCTTGATTATCAGTACTGACAGCACTGGAGAGGTAGGTACCAAGGTAGCTGACTGCTATATCGGCCTTATGTAGGAACGCGGAGTTTTTAGAAATCAACCAACCCACCTATTAGGAAATTTACAGGCTTCAGTCGCAGCTTGCTCATTGGGATAACCATTTAGGTGATATTAGAAGTTTGAGCTTAACACTGAGCGGGTGAAAATAACCGAACACTTGCAAGGCAGCATAGGCTGCCTTGGTTTAGATGATTTGGGGGCAACGAGTGGATAGCAACAGTCTTATTCCAAACAACTACTGTTGGATATAGTAGTAAAGTGATAGGCGCAGTGAAGGGACCAGCTGGGGATTCCTTCAGTAAAGTGCGCAACCAGACGATGCTAATGCTTTAGGGGAGTGAGGAAATTTCTGTCGAAAGGTTCAGCCTGGTAGAACTTATCCTGTGGCTGACAGTCTGATTTGAATTTCATGCAGAAGCCTTAGGAAGTTCTCATAATGTTAAAAAAAATGGCTCTGAGCACTATGGGACTTAACATCTGAGGTCATCAGTCCCCTAGAACTTATAACTACTTAAACCTAACTAACCTAAGGACATTACACACATCCATGCCCGAGGCAGGATTCGAACCTGTGACCGTAGCAGTCGCGCGGTTCCGGACTGAAGCGCCTAGAACCGCTTGGCCACCGCGGCCAGCTCATAATATTATGCTTTGACTGTTGTAGCGATTAACCCATGGTGTATTGAGCCACATGTTTTCTGAAATTTTGCAAGAACATTGGGCACAGAAGGATCCGCAAAAGCGTATCATCATGTAGAAATTATCACTCCAGATAATGAGTGTATATGAGTGGAAGCATTTTTCCCACAAGATCTTAGGCAGGTATATTGAGGAGATTCGGACTTTGGTGTCAGCTTTCGAATTGCAGGATGCGAATGTGCTTTGGTTCCCACTACTGAAATACTGAGCTCCATGCATCAACAGGAAGTGGGGGGAGAGATTTGTAATTATCAATCTGCCCACGGTTTCCATTCGACCAAGATGAGCATTTCGTGTTTCAGTGACCTGTTCATTGGAGGGAGAGACCAAACAAAAAATGGTTCAAATGGCTCTAAGCATTATGGTACTTCACATCTGAGGTCATCAGTCCCCTAGACTTAGAACTACTTAAACCTAACCATCCTAATGACATCACACACATCCATGCGCGAGGTTGGATTCGAACCTGCGACCGTAGCAGCATTGTGGTTCTGAGAGGCCAAACAGCTGACGCCATTGGAGACATGAGAGTGTATAGGCTGTGCTTTGCCAAAACGCCATTTGAGCATTAAGGATGTATTTGGGCAGCCTCTGCCTTACATTTGTGCCTAACTTACCCAGGATCCTGTCTGAGCACTTACTGATTAACGTATCTCGGTTTCCCTCCTTCATTATCAGTGATACTTGGAATTTACAACCATTGGCAAGCTGCCTTGTTTGGGCCCTTCCTCCGCAACATGCTGGGCCGTGAATAGGCAGACGTTGTCCCTAATTGGGAAGTTCCGTGTGAAACTGAGTGTTTCGAACTTTGTGTGGCTGGCTAACCTAGTGGTTGTTAAGAATTTATTGGTGAAATTGTTTTTGGGTTGCGATTTTATACAAAGCACAAGCTTGATGTTACATTGTTGGACAAGATGGTTTACATTAAGTTCTGCCCTGCTGAGAGGTTGGACTTTTTGGCCTTACTCTCCTGCCCGTTTTTGTAGGGAACCTAGTATTTCACCGTCTCCCTAAAGATTTGAAGTCAGTCATTTGGGTCTGATCGAGGGAAACCAGATTTGGAAAATCATTAGTCACTTCCTTGAGATGTTTTTTCAGACAAACTAGGGGTTACAGGTAAAACTGAGTATAAGATCCGCCTTACCGATGAGATTCTAATGAGGCAAGCTTTATATAGCACGCTCCACCCGTTTTGGCTATTCCCAACTTTCAGCTTCCGTATGTGGTCCAAATGGATGTCTAATTCTGGTGTAACGAGAGTCCATTTGCAAGATCAAAATGGTGAAGAATATGTAATATCCTATGCATCGAGGAAACTGTCTTCTACTGAGATAAAATTGTCTCTACACGAATGGAAGGCCTTAGTGGTTTTCTTTGCTTCTTTGGTTTCGAAAAATATAACTTTTATCTGGAGCATAGAATGTCTCTCTTAGAAACCGATAACCAGGCCTTTAGCTGCGCTCTGGTGTGTCTCAGAAAAAATTGTAATAATTGCTTGATGGGCGATCTGCATTTCTGCTTTTCGCTTTAAAGTCAAGCATGTTGAGGAGCAAATGGCCTGTCGGATAATCGAGGACGAGGGATCTGATTTTGATGGGTAGGCAGCTTCCGTCACAATTAGGTAATAGGGGCGTTGATAGAGTTTCCAGAGCTGGGTGCGAATTTAAAGCACAGACAGGAAGAGGACTCTGTTATTGTCAGTATTAGCCTGATATTAAGCATTTCAAGGGCCAGTGCCACGCATGGAAGATTGAAGTGGGCTGACTACATGTGAATAGGACATAAGCAGGCCGGCATTGTGTGATGAGGATGTGACTAGGCTGTCAGCACATGTAGAGTGTGCGAGCTGTTATATGACAGGCACAGGAGGCAGGAGATGGCCAGCAGCATGTGTAGAGGCCACAGAAAGTGTAGTGGAGTCTGCTGACAGCTCCAGCTGTTGGTAGCATATGGGCTGTGTGAAAATTAACCAGCAGGTCTACACAGGGGTATCGGAGTAAGTGGAGAGTACAAGCAGTGTGACAGCATGAATGGGGAGTGTGAGATTTCCTGTGGCATTTGATAAGGGTGCAAGCCATCCAGCTTACAGTGCCACAGGGTGCAAAGGGCACGAGTGGCCTGTGTAGAGAGGGCGAGTGCTATGGTGGTACAAACAGTGGTTGACAGGTTGCTTGGAGGGGGTGAGGAATCCGAAAACCTGCTTGGAATGTTTGAGAAGGCCAGCAGTGCGAGTGGAGGATACAAACAGAATGGCAGCAAGTGCAAGGGGTCAGAGCAGAGCAGAAGTGTGCACTAAGGGCGCGAAATGGCCAGCAGCATTTGTGGAGTGTGAGAACGGGCCTGCTGCATCTGCAGAGGATACGAGCAGGCTGGTAGTATATAGGGTATCAGAGCAGTGAGACGGCGTGGGTAAATGTTAACATGCTTGCAGCATGCATGCAGGGCATGAGTGGGTCAGCAGTATGTATGGAACATGCGAGTTGGTAGGCGGCATTTGGAGAGGATGAGAACGGTTGAGCATCATCCATGTAGGCCAAGGGTGTGCTATCAGTTTTCGCAATGAGTACAAACGTGTCGACAGCATTTGTGGAAGCAGCAAGCAAGGCGGCAGTCTGTGCAAAATGAACAGGCGGGCTGGCATTATGTGCACAGGACGCGATCTCTCTGTCGGCATAAGCGGAAGTAACAAATGGTCCATTGTTGTGTGCAGAGAGAACACTTGGACCAGCCACATGTGCTGAAGGCACAATCAAGCCAGCACCGTCCACTGAGGATCCGATGAGCTGGCCATGTGTGTCATGGGCGAGCGCACTGGCAGCATTCCAGGAGAGTGCCAATACTATGGGAAAATGTGCAGACAGCACGCATGGGCTGGCAGACATGTTCAGAGGGCGTTACCAAGCCAGCAACATGCACAGATTGTGTAGGCAAGCCAGGGAATGTGAGGACTCTGTAAATGGCCCAGTACAGTGCACTGAGAGCGCGGATAAGTCAGAGGCATGTGCAGACGGCAGGATCGAGCCGGCATCAGATGTAGAGTGTGTGTGCAACATAGTACTGTGCACTTAGGTGTTGAGTGAGCAGGCAGCGTGTGTAGAGGGCATGAGAATGCTAATGGCTTTCACATGGTGCACAAATGGGCAATAGTAATGCAAGATTCGTAAAAATGGATCAGCAGCTTGTATGAAAGTTGTGAGCAGTGTGGAAGCATGCACAAAGTGTGCAAACATGCCAGTTGCATTCCCAGAGTGAGCGAGCAGACCAGCAGCATCGACGGAGGATGCAAGCAGCTTCGTGGAATGCACTGAGAATGTGAGGGGGCCTGTGTGGCCTGGACAGAAGGGCAGCATGCACAGAGGATGTGGATAGTATGGGAAGGTTTCTGGTGGGGACAGATATCAGTAATGAATGTGCTGCTGATGCCTGAGTAGTCTATGTGTGGTATTGGCTTAGGGCCACACTGCATATAGTGGTGGTCAAGTACACATTGTTTGGGGAGAGTCCTGGAAGCGGAAATACCTTGCTGAGTCGTCATCAAGAAGTGCGCCCAGGCAACAGATGATGGTACGATGGGGTGAGGCCAAGTATTTTGGTGAAACTTCCTCAAGTGATGCACAAGAGACGCAGGGAGGTTTGTGAGATTGTCAGACAGCGCAGTAAGAAAGGATGGGAAAAGGCAGAGATCAGGTAGAAGCAGGGCCAAAGGTGGAGTAGCACACGATGCAGCATGAAATGGCAGGCCTGGAGCTGTGAACATGGGTAAAAGGGGAGCCATGGCATTAGATGAACGAAAAGGAAAGGCCAAGGAAAGGATGGGTGCCAAGGGAACCATAAGTACGAGATGTATTGAGAGCTACGTCAAATGGCCAACTGCAGTATGTGTTTCGTATCACAGGAGACAGTAGTAGCAACCAGTGAAGGTGCCATCAGTAGGAGAACACACGATGCCATGTCAGGCAGAGTCACTGCATTGGGCAATTGTGCCACATTAGGCAAAGGTAACACATGGTGAAATGGTGCCACACTGGATGTAGGAATGCCATGTTGGGTGGAGGTACCATGTCTAGCAGGACATTGCTTGGGGATGGGACACTGAAGTGGATGGAGGTGCCACTTATTGAGGTGCCAAATTGGATGGAGGTGCTACAAAAAGGCACTGAAGTGGATGGAGGTGCCGCATCCAGCATGCCACAGTTGACTGAGGTACCAAGATGATGACTGCTTGAACAAATAGAGGAGCTGCTTTGGAGGTGGGGAAGGGGGGGCAGGGGGACCAGAGCAGACAGAGCTGCCACAATGGAACGTGCTGGAGCAGACAGAGGTACCATAGTTGGTGGCGCCAGGTTATATAGAGTTGCCATGTGTGGGATGAGTGCACAGGGGTGCCACTTCACGAAGCACCAGTATCAAGAGAGTTTCAGTGTTGGGAAACGCCAGAGCAGAAGGCATTGCCACTACAGAAGGTGTTGGGGTGGATAGAGGTGCCACATAAAGACAGACAGTCGTAGGCAAGTACACAGGTGCCATGACAGGATACACTAGAGCATTGGGTGAAGACTTCTGGTATAAGAAGTCACCCTCATTCTGCCAACGACCTTGTCAAAGAGAGTGGAGGAACAGACAGAGATTCAGGGCACTCTCTCGTCCTTGGGGTGGGAGACTGTCCATAAAGATGGAAGAGTCAGCAGTGATCAACGGCATGAGGATGCAGAAGGCAATTGAACCACTGCATTGAAAACACATAATGGGTATCCAAAGGACATGTGGCCTGTAATTGGAAATGTCATGTGGCTAGGGCCTCCTGTCAGGTAGACCGTTCGCCTGGTGCAGGTCTTTCGATTTGACGCCACTTCAGCGACCTGCGCGTCGATGAGGATGAAATGATGATGGTTAGGACAACACAACACCCAGTCCCTGAGCGGAGAAAATCTCCGACCCAGCCGGGAATCGAACCCGGGCTCATAGGATTGACAGTCTGTCACGCTGACCACTCAGCTACCAGGGCGGCCTGTAATTGAAAACGTGTCATGATGATGTTTCCATTGGCTAAAGATTCTAGAACAGTCCCCCATTCAAATATCTTGGAGGAGCTGCCAAAGGGAAGGTGACTATGAGGAAAAGACTGAATTATCAGTGAAAGGATTACATTCTACGAATGGGTGCTTGGAATATCAGAACTTGAACACTGTAGGGAAGCCAGGAAATCTGAAAACGGAAATGCAAAGGCTCAATCTAAATATTGTAGGCGTCAGTAAAGTGTAATGGAAAGAAGACAAGGATTACTGGTCAGATGAGCTACGTCAAATGGCAAACTGCAGTATGTGTTTCGTAGCAGAAAATGGTATGACAGCAGTAAAATACATTATGAACTGTAAGATAGAACAGAGAGTGAGCTACTGTGATCAGTTCAGTGATAGGGTTCTTCTGAACAGAATGGACAGCAAACCAACACCGACAAGGGTAGTACAGATATACATGACGACGTCGCAACCTGAAGATTAAAAGATAGATAAAATACAAGAGGACACTGAATTGATAATACAGCACGTAAAAGGAGATGAAAATCTAATAGTCATGGGGACTCGTTTGCAGTTGTAGGGAAACGACCAGAAGAAAAGGTTATAGGAGAACATGGGCTTGAGACAAGGAATGAGAGAGGGGAAAGGCTAATTGAGTTCTGTAACAAGTTTCACATAGTAATAGTGAATATTCTATTCAAGAATCAGAAGAGGAGGAGGTATACTTGGAAAAGGCTGGTCAGACAGAGGTTTCGAAATCAGATACTGGATTATAAGGTGTACCCAGGAGCGGATATAGACTCAGATCACAATATAGTAGTGGTGAAGAGCAGGCTGAAGTTTAAGACATTAGTCAGGAAGAATCAATACGCAAAGAAGTGGGATGCGGAAGTAGTAATGAATGACGAGATAGGTTGAAGTTCTCTATAGCTATAGATATAGCAATAAAGAGTTGCTCAGTAGGTAGTACAGTTGAAAAGGAATGTACGTCTCTAAAAAGGGCCATCACAGAAGTATGGGAGGAAAACATAGGTACAAATAAGGTAACTGCGGTGAAACCATGAATAACAGAAGAAATACTTCAATTGATCGATGAAAGGAGGAAATAAAAAAATATTCCAGGAAACTCAGGATTACAAAAATACAAGTCGCTGAGGAATGAAATAAATACGAAGTGCAGAAAAGCTAAGACGAAATGGTTGCAGGAAAGATGTGAAGACATCGAAAAAGAAATGACTGTCGAAAGGACAGTCTCAGCAGACAGGAAAGTTAAAACAACCTTCGGTGACAATAAAAGCAACGTTGATAACATTAGGAGTGGAACGGGAATTCCACAGTTAAATGCAGAAGACAGAGCGGATAGGTGGAAAGAAAGCCTCTATGAGGGGGAAGATTTGTCTGATGTGATAGAAGAAGAAACAGGAGTCGATTTAGAAGAGATGGGGGATCCAGTATTAAAATCAAAATTTAAAAGAGCTTTGGAGGACTTAAGATTAAATAAGGCAGATGGAATAGACAACATTCCCTCAGAATTTCTAAACTCATTGAGCGAAGTGGCAATAAAACGACTGTTCACGTTGGTGTGTAGAATATATGAGTCTGGCGACATACCATCTGACTTCTGTAAAAGCATCACCCACACAATTGCGAAGACGGCAATAGCTGACAAGTGCGAGAGTTATCGCACAATCAGCTTAACCGTTCAAGTATCCATGTTGCTTACGGTAGTAGTATACAGAAGAATGGAAAAGAAAACTGAGGATGCGCAAGATGACGATCAGTTAGGCTGTAGGAAAGGTCAAGGCACGGGAGACGCAATTCTGACTTTGCGGTTAATAATGGAAGCAAGGCTAAAGAAAAATCAAGACACGTTCATAGGATTTGTCGACCTGGGAAAAGCGTTCGTCAATGTAAAATGGTGTAAGATGTTCGAAATTCTGAAAAAAGTAGGGGTAAGCTGCAATGAGGGAAGGAACATATACAATATGTACAAGAGCCAAGAGGGAATAATAAGAGTGGACGACCAAGAACGAAGTGCTCGTATTAAAAAGGGTGTAAGGCAAGGATGTAGCCTTTCGGCCCTACTTTTCAATCCGTACATCGAAAAAGTATTGATGGAAATAAAAGAAAGGCTCATGAGTGGAATTAAAATTCAAAGTGAAAGAATGTCAATGATACGATTCCCTGATAACTTTGCTATCCCGAGTGTAAGTGAAGAATAATTAGAAGAATTATGTGATCTGCTGATCGGAATGAACAGTCTTATGAGCACAGAATATGGACTGAGAGTAAATAGAAGAAAGACGAAGCTAACGAGAAGTAGTAGAAATGAAAACAGCAAGAAACTTAACATCAGGATTGATGGTCACGAGGTGGATGAAATTATGGGATTCTGGTGCCTAGGCAGTAAAATAACCAATGAGGGGCAGAGCAAGGAGAACATAAAAAGCAGAAAACAGTGGCAAAAAGGGTATTCCTGACCAAGAGAAGTCTACTAATATCAAATATTGGCGTTAATTTGAGGAAGAAATTACTGAGAATGTACGTCTGGAGCCGGCCACTGTGGCCGATCGGTTCTAGGCGCTTCAGTCGGGAACTATGGCACTGCTACGGACGCAGATTCGAATCCTGCCTCGGGCGTGGATGTGTGTGATGTCCTTAGGTTAGTTAGCTTTAAGTAGTTATAAGTTCTAGGTGACTGATGACCTCAGATGTTGAGTCCCATAGTGCTCAGAGCCATTTGAACCAATTTTTTGTACGTCTGGAGTACATCATTGTATGGTAGTGAAACATCTGTGGGAAAAACGGAATAGAAGAGAATCGAAGCTTTTGAGATGTGATGCTACAGACGAATGTAGAAAAATGTAATGAAGGAGGAGGTTCTGCGCAGAATCGGAGAGAAAAGGAACATGTGGAAAACACTGATAAGGAGGACAGGGTGATATGACCTCTGTTAAGACTTGAGGGAATGACTTCCATGGTATCAGAGGGGCTGTAGAGGCAAAAACTGTAGAGGAAGACAGAGATTGGAATACATCCAGCAAATAATTGAGGTCGTAGGTTGGAAGTGCTTCTCTGAGATGAAAAGGTTAGCACAGGAGAGGAAGTCGTGGTGGGCCGCATCAATCCAGTCAGAAGACTGGGGACTCAAAAAAGAAAAAAGGAGAAAGAGAAGGAATCGCAAGGACAAGATTAGACTAATACAGAGCACATAGAGACTTTATGCAGTCATTCTTGCCGCGCTCCATACGTAGATACAACGGTAATATCGGCTCATAAATGGTATAATGAAAAATCCCACTACCATGCATTTAACAGTGATAGGCAGAATATGGATGTAGATGTAGTTTAATTTATTGTCTTTACTTTTAAGGCTGCAAACGATTGTTCCCTTCTCGACGCTGTGGCAGCTGCTTATTTGTCATGTGGCACTAGTCAACTAGTGAACTTCCATTTAAGAGCACGCATCTGTGCGTCGGTTTATTCAGCAGCACCCATTCCCGGGCAGCAACGGCAGAGAAGGATGTAAAAGAGTTTTTAATAATGGGAATAAGCCAATACAATTCTAATGTTCATTCGGTGGAGGAGTTCGCTGAGTATAATAACACGATTGGAGACAGTGGTCCAGCAAATGTGTCGCATGCGTGAAAAGGGCACATGCCTGTTTCTAACATAGTCTCTGCCAAAACTGACAGAAAGTAGCGGAGGCCCCAGAAATCTGAAATCGTCCACAAATCACATTTAAATAATTCTCTATGAAAGAAACAGGAAGCTGAAGAGCAGAAGGAAAATCGAAGACAAAAGTAAACAGAATGTCCGACATTAAAAGACAATAAATCTCAATCTATAAAAAAGTTCATTAGTAGTAGCTTCATCCAATAAAAACATATATTTGCACAGTGTGAAGACGTGATTTTGATTACTAGAAACGGTGTGTGAATGTGGAGGACCGTGGCTTGAGACCTATGGGGCTGTACATGTTTAAGACGTAGTGTCGGACCACTGCTGAAGAATTTCATCGGCGGGCTCATGCCAGACTGATTAGAATTCTTATCCGCCTGTATAGATAGATAAGACTGTGCAATCAACGTATTTTTTTCTAGATTTTAAACTGTCTGCCTTCAGATGTAAAATACATTTATATTTACAATCTTAATATGCGGAACATTAATTGACAGATTGATGTACAAGTAGCTAGATTACAATGAAAAGTGTATATGTCGCATTTTCTGTCACCGTGATTTTGTAAAGGATAGAGCACAAGGTTCTGCACCTTTAGGTACTGGCTGCAACCCTAGATGCGGGCAGTGATTTTTCCTCGTTCTACTCCCTCCATAATGGCCCATATTCATTCGGTCTGATGTCAAAATAAGTACTGGGGTACCTTTCCCGGTGGGTGAAAGGCCCCCTGAGGCGTGAGACCCGCCACCCCTTCCCTGCCAGTCCGCAGTAGATAGAAGGGCTGCACTCTACCTGCAATCAAGCCGATAGTCCAGCTTGGGCCACAGACTTTGCCTCTCCTTTCATTGCAATTTGATTAATCTTAATGGCCATTCCCTCACGTAAAACAAGCGTTTCCCTCCACAATATATCAGAAACTGGATTAAAATACAGTAGACAACGTACCTTAAAACGATACCCTAAAAGATGTCGCTATTCGAAGTCCACCTCTTTTTTGTTGTTCTGGAGGCAGGTTAGTTTTATTCAGGATCACAAAATACCGTATTATTCCCCAACTTTTGGCTATAAAACCCTACTTTTTAACATAATCTCTCTTCAATGCGACGGATGTACGCCATATTAGAGTGAGGGCCTGTATGTCCGCAGGGTGCAACTCTGCTTGTGGAAATCGGAGCGAACGTCTTGCTGCATCAGTAAACTAACCATGATCCACGTACTGTTTCTTACGCAGTGCACATGTCATTGGATCAAACGGATGGGAGTCGGAAGTTGCGAGATACGAGCTATAGGGTAGATGAGGAAGAACTGTCCAGGTTTTGTTACCTGCTCCCTGGTGTGCAGACTTGGGTGACGCCTTGCGACGCCATGGAGCAGGAGAAGTCCGTTTGCATTTTGGTGGCGACCAACACACTGAAACCATTTCTTCAGTTTCGAGAGGGTTGAATAATACACTTCTGAGTTGGTTGTTGCACCACGAAGAAGGACATAAAACAGAATAACCCATTTAGAGTCCCAGGCAAATGTTAACATGACTTTCTGCCGGCCGGTGTGGCCGAGCGGTTCTGGGCGCTACAGTCTGGAACCGCGCGACCGCTACGGTCGCAGGTTCGAATCCTGACTCGGACATGGATGTGTGCGATGTCGTTAGGTTGGTTAGGTTTAAGTAGTTCTATGTTCTAGGGGACTCAGATGTTAAGCCCCATAGCGCTCAGAGCCATTTGAACCCTTGTTTTTCAACATGACTTTACCGGCTGAGGGCTGGTGGTGTGGCACCACTCCATGGATTGCCGTTTTGTTTTCGGTTCGAAGTGATGAACAATATTTCTTCGCCTGCGACGAAGTTCGACAAGAAAAATTGTCACTATCAACCTCGTAACGCGGAAGAAATTTCCCACGGATGGTCCTTCGATGCTCTTTAGGGTCTTCTGTTAGGTGGCGAGTAACCCAACAGGCACACGCATTTGAGTACGCCAACCGATGGAGGAGTGTGTGAGCACTACCAACAGAGACGTGCAGTTGTGCAGCAAAGTGTGTGTCATCACTCTGTCACCTCCAATGAGAGGTCCGCACGTTCCAACACAGCAGAAGTCAGCTGTATGCGACCGGCACTTGAGATATCGAGCAGGTTTGCACGGCTTTGAAGTGATAATGACAAACGCCTGACTCTACGACTCACCCTGCTCTTGTTCACTCTCATATCTCCGCTGGCTACGTATAGCTACTTATAGCGCAGCTACCAATCGGAACTTTATTAAACTATACGGGCTGAAGCGGAATAATCCATGATGTGCCACAGCAAATTCCGCATTTTTTCAACCGAGATTGGAAGAGAAGAAAAAGCTGTGTTTCATTGCTTATTGAACGCTCTCGTGTGAGTTTAGTATTGGAGGACATGAGCAGCAGCGCGTGCACTAAGATGGAAATAGGTGGTGTTAGTGGGAAGGGGAAAGGGCTAGGTATAACTGAATAAAGAAGAAGTAATGGTGCTAACGAATTCGACATTATGAAGGAGTGCAGTGCTTCACAAAGCAATCGATTGGATGCATGAATGCAAATTGTATCTTTAAATGCGGAATAATGAAGAGAAATGTATTTTCAGTTCTAGGCTAATGCAGAGTAAACGCACATTTTTGTGTAATCCCAACTGTGGGTACTTTACCACATAGAATAAAATTCGCATAAAAAATTTAAAAAAGAAAAAATCTGTGCTGTGCCTGGTTTATGAAGTCCACCAACCTCTGTATCTCACAGCACCACACACACACACACATCTCGATTATTTCTTGAGTATATTACAATGTCTGTCCTCCTCTACAGTATTGTCCCTCTTGTGGTTTCCCGTAGTGTGAGGTTTGGCGGTCGTGTGGTCAAACCATGAGATATTAACTCGACCAGAGAGCCATTTCACTTCACTGATTCCTCCTACGACTAGAATGACTCTTAGCATTTCCGTGTTCAGATTTTTTAGATGTCGTGTCAGAATCTCTACATTTGAAACTCCACCCTCTGACTCGTAGATTTGACCGACTTGTTCGCACAGTCACCTTCCGACTAGTTTCTTATAATGAAGATTTTTTCCTAAATCTGAGAGTGGTAACCACATTGTTATTCTTTGAGATCTATTGTCTACCGAAAATTTTACTACTGCCTTTTCTGAGTTGTTCGTACGCACACGTCACGCATTTTCCGAAAATTACCGACCGATGATTTACTGCCGCAGAACTGGCGCCCAATAGCTTTCCAGGTGTTTTCAGCCACGATCACGTCACGCTAATTTGGTGAGCTCCTTCACATCGCATGTGTGTAGCCTACGTTCCTGACTCTCGTGACTCCAGAGAAGGGGTAGCAGCCTCTTCAACCGCGCCTCTTAAGTAGAGGAACGAGCTGTGAGGTCGGAAGTGGCCGCGAACACAGCTGTAAGGCAGCGCCCTGAACCCTGAACGGCAGCCGTGACGGAGTTTAGCTGTCGCCTGCGCGGAGTTCTCGTTGGCGCAGCCGCACTCACACAGACGTCAGTGAACCAGTGGCCAACGCTATCGCGCACGTAACTTACTCCAGAGACGGCTTTTTGTCATAGAGAACTTATTCTCTGACGAAAATCATCATCTGAACGATCCAGCACTTTTTGGCACACTTTCCCTATTAATGAAGAAAGCAAATTTCAACGAATCCATAACTATTTCAAGTGGCACAGAGAGACAGTGTCACATATAAAGTTTATCGCTTCTTTTCCGAAAATTATTTTGGAATGAAACCTCCATCGTCAACGTATCCAATATTCATTTCATGCTTTTCGTCAAGATCTGGCGAAGCGATCTGGCTTGCTACTTGCGATAAATTGCTTCATTGGTTGTCCATGCCGAAATTTTATTTATGTAGTTTTTTTCATTGCACATACATCGTCTACAAAATAAGGAATAAAAACATTGAAATTAAACACCCTGTGTTTCTAATACTGAATACGTACCGCAAATAAAAACTTAACATGCCGAAATACAGACAATCGATAGCCTTTTTTTCATAAAATACATAACAGGAAACAATATTTCACGTTTAAATGGTTCAAATGGCTCTGAGCGCTATGGGACTTAACATCTGAGGTCATCAGTCCCCTAAAACTTAGAACTACTTAAATCTAACTAACCAAAGGACATCGCACACATCCAGCGCACACATCCAGAGCCCAGAACTGCTCGGCCACACCGGCTGGCATTTCACGTTTAACTCTACTACCATATTTTAGGTGCATCAAGTTAATCAATAGCAGTTTCTATTGACTATGACCTCGGAAATTTTAAGTAATAACGTTACTTCATTTTGTTAAATTGACAGGCAATGGATGTGACACTGCTTGTATAAAGCATGAAAAGTAGAGAACCATTCACGGTTATTATGTCAGGATGGATAAAGTAGTGTTAAACGTATCGTACTTTTCAAAGATCGTTTACTTGATAGATACACTATTTTCTCTGATGTAGTTACGCTACACGGCCGATGGGTAGCCTTGACTTACTGTAGTAATGAAAGTAACCCTCCTACTAGCATGAAAGTGTATGAGACATCATTCTTATTTACTACGATAAATAAAACCAAGGGAACAGCGTTGATTATTCACTTGTTGTAGAATGTATAACGTATTCTGAGTTCAAACGCAATGGGGTATCTCGAACAGAATGACTTCCTCCGTGTCAATTAGCAAAGATTCGGGAAACATCTATCATGCATAACCAACTCAGACTTTTCTCACGTGACATCACGAAAGCAACGGACAAAGGCAGCCAGGTTGGTGTAATATTTCACCTTGATTCAGTACCACAGTATTGCTAGTATAGAAAATAAGTTTGTGTCGCGTGTCAATCAAAGTTTGTAGCTGGACTGAGGATATCTTGGTAGGGAGGGCACAGCATGTTATCTTGGCTGGAAGGTCATCGACAGTTGTAGAAGTAATTTCAGGTGAGTGCCAAGGGAAATAAGTTGAGACCCTTGTTGTGTAGTCCTATAAACTGATTATATCCAGAGTGTGAATGGTAAAAACTGCCAAAAAATTCCTGTTATTAGAACACACGTAATTGATTTAGAACGTTTAGTAACACGTTTGTCAATTTCCTACTGTTGTCCCCGAAAATGTAGTTCATCTCGGAAAAATGATTTTTGGACAAGTAGACACTGGACAGTGCACCCGGATTCGACGTGACTTGTGTAAACATTATGCAAGGTGGATTGGAAGGACTGATTAAAAAGGACCAAAACCGTACGTGGTGATTGCTCTGCCCCCTTCCCAAACATAGGTACAATTTTGTAAGCAATCGGTGCGTGTTATTTATCTCTGTGCGTACTGACATCGCGAGTGTTGAGTCGCAAAGACAGAGACAACTACAGTTTGTATGGTTAACTCATTGTAATACACCGATAGTCGACAGTCGTCGAGGTACCCGTGCAGACATTATTGCTACCCTCTTAAACGTTACGATGGGAGGGAAATTTACTATCGGTGGACTGTACGATATTCATTTAATTTATGGCGAGGCAAAAGGTGTTGGAAGCGCAGCCGTACGAATTGATAGAGAACGCTTCCCACAACTGCACGATCGAAATTTGTTTCTGTTCACCGAAGGTTCGTATCATCTTAATTCTCTACTTTTACTCGGTTATTTTGCAATTTATTTGTAACGAAGTAAAGTAGTTATCTTTACTTTCCTACATTTGCATATGTATGCGAAATGTATTGCCTGTTCTGATACACTTTCAATTTATTATATACTAAATCATAACAGAATACAACTTACGAGTACCTATTTAATTTGCATAGATTGAGATATATTGGCTCAGTACTGTTCAGCGCGGAAGGCAGAGGTCCATGATGCGAGGAAAGTACAGTGGAAGCTGAGGAACAAATTCTGGACCGCATCCATGAAGATCCTATTCAGTGTACTAGAATCATCGTCCGCCAGGCGGGTGTACCGCGCTTTGACAGAGGAGCGTCTGCGGCCTTACCACATTCAGCACGTGCAAGCGTTGGAAGAGCAAAATTTCCCTCCGCAACGAGAATTTCCAGAGTGGTTTTTGTTACAAAGAGCGTAACATGATTTTGTAAACAAAATACTCGTCACAGATGAAGCGTATTTCACTCGCGACGGAAAACTAATTTCCATGACATGCACACATGGAGTGTACACAGGCCGCGCCAAGTGACACATCTTTAGCGCCGCTTTTCCGTAAATATATGAACCCGTACAATCTATGATTACATTATTGGGCCTTAAGTTTTACTTGCACGATTGACTGGTAGCAATTAACGAACCTTTTTAGAGGAAACATTGCTAACAACTTTATTAGAAGATATTCTGTTACCCGTACGTCAAAACATGTGGTTCCTCCACGATGCTGCTCCACACAGAACTGGTCACAGATCATGGAGATTTTTAAATAGACGATTTCCAAGACGTTGGATAGGACGTTTTTGTCCACTTAGATGGTCAGCAAGCAGTCCGGATTTAAATTCACAGGAGTTTTACTTTTGAGGCCATACGAAGGAACTTATTTATGTTCAGTAAACAATTAATTTGAACGAACTTACGGAGAAGATTTTCGATGCTTCCAGTTCAATAAAGGCAAATCTGCATATGTGTGAACGAGTGAGACGAAACTGGATTCACCGTAATGAAGCATGTGTCGAATCGAATGTTGGGCATTTTGACCACTTACTGTAGTATCGGTGTAACAGGAAAGAAAGTAATCTGGATTTTATTTTCGTTACGGTATTGTTCTACAAAGGAAAAATAAATTGAATTTAATTTTCGTTGTGCTATTTACGTAAAAAGATTGATTTTAATTAATATGCAAGGAGTTACGTAGGCTTTTCTCGACTACGACGATCTTCGTACGGTAATGTTGTAAAAGAGAAAACGACTGGTTGTACTTAATTCATGGTTTACTTAAAACTAATTACACGTTCTTGACAACTCAACGACCGTTTTCGATGCTTGTTTCTGATCTGGTTCATCCGTTAGCTTTCTCTGACTGGATGTCGGTAACACACAAGCGATGTCTTGTATCGTCAGTTGACAATGTAACAGAAATATATCTACTATGAACCCTACATATATCTATCTTTTAGGAATACAAAAATAAAGAACACGATACAACGATATTTCACTAGTGTTTTTGTCAAGCATACAGAGGTATACCGTCTGTGTAATTCTGGAAGCTTACACCATTTACAGTCTATACATCAACAGTCATTTATCCGAGTTCCGTATGTGACTGTAACGGGATGGAGCCATAATAATTAGAACAACAGGAAGTAATAATATCTGCAGTCTTCTTTTAGAGTGGTCTGTAGGGTGTTGGTAACTTCAGATTTTCCTCAGCTAATTTAGTTTTCGGAAATGAAGAACGCTGCACAAATATTCAGCAGGATCTTGATAAGGTTTCAAAGTGATACAAAGACTGGCAACGTGCTATAAATATTCATTGTTGGCTGTTTTGTACTGCACAAAACAAAAAAGTAATATCTAATGGCTACATATATCATCGAATCACAAATGGAATCGGTAAGTTCATAAAAGTAAATGGGTGTGACAGTTTGCAAGGATATGAAATGAAACAGTCCCAAAAGCTCAGTCATAAGCAAAGCAGGTGGCTCACATCGGTTCGTTGACAGAATAATAGAGAAATGCAATCACTCCGTGAAGGAGATCGCTTAGAAGACAGTTGGACGATCCAACCTCTAATATTGCTCAAGTGTGTGGTGCCCTTTCCAAATCTAACAGGGATATTGAAAATATACAGAGAAGGGCAATACGAATGGTCACAAGTTTGTCTTATCCATGGGAGAATGTCACCGAGATGCAGAAGAAACTGAATTTGTAGACACTGAAGACAGACGCAGACTGTTACGAGAAAGCCTACTAACAACGTTTCGAGAACCAGCTTCAGATGATAAATCTAATAACCCCGCACTTATCACTCTCGTTACGTTCAAGAGGGCAAATTTAATCATAGCGTGCTCAGAGACGCTTAAACAGTCATTTCCCGCTCCACATGTGAAGTGAATGGCAGGAAACCTTAAAATTTGTACAATCAGAGGTACCCTCTGCTTCTCTCTTCACAATGATTTGCAGAGTATTGATTTAGATGTAGATATAGATGTAATGGCGAGGACGTATCGTATCGTGACGTGACAGAAAAAGAAACAGGAGTCGACAGGGAAGAGAGAGGGGAACCAGTATTACAGACTGAATTTAGAAGAGCTTTGAATGACTTAAAATCAGGCAGAAGGGATACATGACACCCCATCACACTTTCTAAAATCTGAATAGAGATTTTGAACTGGATTAATAATTGCTCGAATAATTGGAAAAAACTATTGGAAAGAATAGTTGAGGAAATTTTGAAAGTAATTTATGAATCGGCGCATAATCTTGGATGAACTTTAACTGATACCAGTATCAACAGACCTTGAATATCAAGGTCAATAAACATAATTTTCATTGCTTACTGATGCTTCCAGTTGTGTGTGGTACCAAATAATCACTGAAACCATTGAAATTGTCGATCTGTTCAAAATGGTTCAAATGGCTCTGAGCACTATGGGACTTAATTTCTGAGGCCATCAGTCCCCTAGAACTACTTAAACCTAATTAACCTAAGGACATCACACACATCCATGCCCGAGGCAGGATTAGAAACTGTGACCGTAGCGGCCACGCGGTTCCAGACTGTAGCGTCTAGAACCGCTAGGCCACTCCTGCCGGCTGTCGATTTATCTGTAAGTTCTTAAACACATGAAGTACAATACCTTTTGGTATAAGTAAACAAGTTCAATGGGTGCCTATCAAGTCTGAGTCATTACCTCCACATTAATTCCATTGAGTTTAGTCTTGAGTGTGACACTGTTTATGCAGGAACACTCCTCCAGATACGGCGTTAATTATTTTTGTCTGCACCGAACCTCTTGATGCAGGATCTCGGCGGCGAGTGACACGATGGACTTATAACCATGCGAATAAATATTCCTTTTCTAATAACTTTTTATAATACTTTTAATCAACGTTTAAGATACACATTTTTAAGAATGCTGGTACGACGGATCCAAGCATATGTCCGTACGCTACCACTTCCAGAAACAAAAGGGTGAAGATACATAAATTAATAAATTGAAGACCGTATTTCTTACTTTGTTTCACACAGAGATTTACAGGCCGGCCGAAGTGGCCGAGCGGTTAAAGGCGCTACAGTCTGGAACCGCACGACCGCTACGGTCGCAGGTTCGAATCCTGCCTCGGGCATGGACGTGTGTGATGTCCTTAGGTTAGTTAGGTTTAAGTAGTTCTAAGTTCTAGGGGACTTATGACCACAGCAGTTGAGTCCCATAGTGCTCAGAGCCATTTGATATTTAAAGACGTATCAAAATACTATCCTTCCCACATAACAACTCGTTAATTTACTTTTGGCGGTGTCTTTGGTTTACATAAGCTTATTAATAAGAAAAGAAAACAAAGAAAAATAATATGATTCATTGCAATTACCCCCCACTGTGCACTGACGTCATACAGAGGTGCACAGTGGCTGAGCGTATCTCTATTTTGAGGTTTGATAATCCTGGCCGGTATGAGCATAGCCTTTATTTTCGGCTATTGAGGCTATCCTGAATGGTTATCAATTTATATGGGTATGTCAGCTCCTTTTAACACACACACACACACACACACACACACACACACACACACACAATTTCAAGGTATGAAGAAATCAACAGTTTTACGTTAAGTATTCTCTACTAACAAAGTGTAACCGTCTAGTCACATTATTGTCAGTCAGCATCTGCACAGTTTTTAGCTTGTGAAGTATGCGCGAGCAACCCAACATCCGTTATCGTCACAGTTCACGCTCACATGTCCCGTACGAGGCCAGAGTGTCCTGTGTCATGCGTTTACAGTGACTTTCGCTGCACAAATTCGTGAAGCTCGTGTTCAGTGGCGTGATCCTTTTGAAATATTCTATGCGGTGACAGCTGGTTTCCATATCAGTGGCCCGAGGAATTTACTTCATCTCGTCGCTCTCACCTATTCAATATGGAGATCAGCTGTACGTCCGACATCCACTGATAAGGTAACTTCCTTGCTGCTTTTACGACGTTGTCGAGCACAGAAAATGCATGTTACAAAAAGTATTGCATTTTTCTAGTTACCACACGCACACCCACATATTGTTTTAACACAAGTAAACTTAACACTTTGCCACCAGGTTTCGTATGTTTTTGCGCTTTGTTTCTAATGTCTTTCATACAGTAGCATTACATAAAATTTCTGTACTGTTCTTTCCACATACTGTACACATAACATAATAAAAATACAATATATATATATATATATATATATATATATATATATATATATATATATATATATATATATATATATGTATATGTATATATATATATATATAGGGTCATTACTTGTCATTTGGTTTTAGTATATTTTGACGGATTTCATTTTCGTTACCCAATAATACGAGTACACATTTTGGTTACATATGCTTCATAGTATAACATTCGTACAATAACAGATCTGGTTTTCCTTTATGGCATATATTGACATACATTTCATTTCAACTTACGGCGACTTCTTGTCAGAGCACATTTATCAATCCACAACGAATCAGAGAAGTAAAAATTAGCCGCTACAATAAATACTACGGGCCATTCAGGCAACTACGCATGGCCTCGCCTCTCTAACATTCTCCAGGAAAGATCTACATACTACAGGGTTTTGTAAATTCCTTGGAAAGCCATTTGCCGGCCGCGGTGGTCTCGCGGTTCTAGGCGCGCAGTCCGGAACCGTGCGACTGCTACGGTCGCAGGTTCGAATCCTGCCTCGGGCATGGATGTGTGTGATGTCCTTAGGTTAGTTAGGTTTAAGTAGTTCTAAGTTCTAGGGGACTGATGACCACAGCAGTTGAGTCCCATAGTGCTCAGAGCCATTTGAACCATTTTGGAAAGCCATTTATGTGGTCAATTACATCCTGTTAATTGACTTAACTGTGATCCCAAGAACAAAATAGTTTGCTGTTTCTAGGCGCAACTCATACCTGACGACACCAATCATATAAAATATTTTTATATAATCATATAAAATATTTTTAAAAGTGCAGCTCAATATTTACTTGTTATGTTCATTGTATAAAGGATAACCAATTTGTGCTGAGGTTTACAAAGTTGTATCATCAATACAATATGTTACGTATAAAACAAGTTTCCATAAGTAACAAAAGTGCATAAAAATTTCACTGTAATTCAAGTGTTTGACGCTTTCATGGGTAGTCGACACTCACAGTAGTTAAGTTTCGACCCCTTGATTATTTGATAGTACTCTACCTTAATTCAGCATCGTGATATGTGTCGTACAGCAACTGTTTTCTTTTTCACATACTTTTACACTGTCACATTCATACATATAATAACCTTACAACTATATTTACTTGCGGTGCAGTCCTTTCTTATGTTTATATCGTACCTAACACTCCAAAAGTATTTATGTTTCTTCACTTTAGAATGTGTAAATGCACCATTACCTGAAAAAAAAACATGGTACTAACTTAAAACTAAATCTTCATAGATAAGTGTATAGTGGCTCAATGGCTACTAAAACTTCTTCATATATTCAACCATGTATTCATTCATTTCAGTATGCAGTCGTGTTGTCACAAAACTTATTGAACGTCATGTGTACGACCCTGCTTAACTTACAAAACTGAAAGATAAAGAATATTCGAGACGTGGTGAGACCTCTTATTCAGTTTGCCACTTATAATGTACTCGCTTGCTTACCTTCAACAAGAAAAATAATGCAAATGGCTCTGAGCACTATGGGACTTAACATCTGAGGTCATCAGTCCCCTAGAACGTAGAACTACTTAAACCTAACTAACCTTAGGACATCATACACATCCATGCCCGAGGCAGGATTCGAACCTGCGACCGTAGCGGTCGCACGGTTCCAGACTGAAGCGCCTAGAACCGGTCGGCCACCAAGACTGGCCTCAGCAAGACTTTACTCGTCTATCAAGTATGATTAGTGCTTGCGCTTTCAATACTTAATTTTTTATTTATTGCACATATATAGATATATAGTAGCGTAGCTTAATTAAACGCCTCGTAGTTTAGCGCCCCTTTCCTGTGCATGTAATCTCTTAGCTTATCTTTGTGTGTGTTTATTGTGTAGATAGTCGTAGTTGTAGTATAGATTTTCTCTTAATTTTTTATGTCTCTGTTTATTCGATGGGCTTTACAAATGTTAGTGTGGGCTGTAACTCAACAGGTTCGTTTGTTTTGGGCGCTCCAACACTTCCCACTGTGCCATCTGGCGGGCACGCGCTTGTAGTTTGTTTTCTAGCTTCCTCGCCAATACGCATGCGCTGCGTTGCTCTGATAACGCGTCGCGACGAGTTGTGTATTTTATTGCACGCTACTGTGAGTTTCATAAGTTAATTTAGTTGTTTACAACTGGGCTATGCGCAAGGCGAAGCGTTATATTTAGAGTATCGTCGTCTGTATACACATAAAAGTAAAATTCTTTCTTGTTACAACCACTCATGTTATCGTTTACACATTTGACATTTGACATATAAGAAAAAATAGAAACAAAAATTTCTCTTAACAACTAACAAGGTAAATTCTGGAATGTGACTTTCCAGCAGCCTAAATCTAAAATTACTTTACATATATACTACTTGGAGGGTGTACAGCCCTTCTTTCAACACATAAACGATTTCAAGTCTTTTTGAAGGGTTATGGCCCTTGTCTTCACCCATGTTCGTGTGTGCCAATCTGTGTGCTCCCGGGCGGGGAATTTAGTAATTATGTATGGTCCGCTGTATAGTAGTGGGCAGTTACAGTTCAGCTTTCCAATTTTTGTGGATTTAGGATGTGTTCGAAGTAACAGCTTTGTCCTTTATGAAATTGTGTTGTACATTTCAACTTCCTTACCAACTGAACCTCAGTCGTAACTAAGTTGTTTTACGTCTATCAGTACTTCCAGTGATTAGGTCTGTTGCAAATGATTCGTTATTTACTGTGAAATAACATTGACTCTTGCCTATATCAGTTTGTACTTGGTATGTCCTAAATTAAACAGTCAACTATTAACTTCTCTTCCATCAACAAAATGGTTCAAATGGCCTTGAGCACTATGGGACTTAACATCTGACCCCATACTCATGTTTATCAACACATACAACAATGAACAGTCGGCAGCAGAAGAGGTAAACGTCGACAGAATAAAGATGAAGGTAAGTGAATCAAAGTGCTTGACTCAAGAACAGGAAGCGGAACTAACGGAACTGATACTTGCTGGACCCGGCGGAGGTTCGAGTCCTCCCTCGGGCATGGGTGTGTGTTTGTTTGTCCTTAGGATAATTTAGGTTAAGTAGTGTGTAAGCTTAGGGACTGATGACCTTAGCAGTGAAGTCCCATAAGATTTCACACACATTTGAACATTTGATACTTGCTTAAATACATGTATTTGTGAAAAGACCAGGCATCATTATGGATTTTGTGTACTAAATGGAAGTTTGTCCTCACGAAACTTTTTGTTCCGCTTCATATCCTACACCACGGACAAAGAGGGTAGCAGTAAGAAAAGAGATTAACAGGATGCTTGAACGGAGCATAATACAACCATCATTTTCCCCTTATTTTGGTCTTATTTTGGCCGTGAGTAAGCTAGACGGTAAGATGCACTTGGTCCTTGACGCCCTTAACATTAATAAGATAATTGTAACAGTACGAACACCTCCAGACAATTTAGAGGAACAACTAATGAAATTCTTAGATGCTACATTTCTTACTATACTCGATCTTCGATCCTCTTATTGGAAAATAAAACTACATGAAGAAGGTCGGAAATATACCACCTCCATATCTGAGTGCAGGAGCTTCGAATTTCAAATGTCACTGTTTGGATTGAACGGAAGTGCAAGTGTATTTATCTCTGCTCTGGCAAAGTGCTAGGACCTACGCTTTCGAGTAAAGTAACACTATACATGGATGACCTTTTAGTCGCCACACCGACTTGGGTAGAACACACAGGGTTTTCCGAGGATAGACTACAGCAGATCTCAAGAAATTTAATTTTGGACAAGAAAAGGTAAAATTTTTAGGACACTAATCTCCTCGGAAGGCATACTGCCAGATCCTAAAAGCTTGATCCCATTAGGAACTGTCCTGTTCCCCAAAACAACAGACAATTAAAGGCATACTTCGGAAATTGATCCATAAACAATATAGGAACAATGGTGCTTTACTGAATCTTCTCCGGAAAAGCAGACATTGGTTATGTGAAAGCAATGTCAAACCGATTTCGAGAACATCAAGCAAGACTTATTAAATGCTAATATTTTATTTCAACCAGACATGAAGAAGGACGTTTGTTCATGGACCGACACGTCTTCTCAAGGTTTGGGTGCATGCCTTTTTCAGATGATTGAAGGAGAGGAAAACTCATCCCTTAAGTAATTAGCTTCGCCAGCCACACCATATCCAAAGATGAAATTTCATATTCAGTTAAGGAGTTTAACGGCTTTGCTGTAATTTGATCCTTTAAAAAATTTGAATGTTTTCTTTGGGTAAACACACAAAAGTATACTGTGACCATCAGTCCCTATCGTTTCTGTTCACTTGTATTCGGCCAGTGTGGCCGAGCGGCTCTAGGCGCTTCAGTTTGGAACCTCACGACAGCTGAGTTCGCAGGTTCGAATCCTGCCTCAGGCATGGATGTGTATGAAGCCCTTAGGTTAGTTAGATTTAAGTGGTTCTAAGTTCTAGGGGACTGATGACCTCAGATGTTAAGTCCCATAGTGCTCAGAGCCATTTGAACCATTTGTTAACTTGTAAATTGCTACACCAACAGATAGCCAGATGGTGTACGTATCTTCAAGAATTCGATTTTGAAATAGTGTACATAAAAAGAAACCAGAACATAACACCTAATGCTCTTTCTCGATTACCACAAGGCTTAGAGGAATTTAACGATATTTTAGAGCAGGAAGGTAAATAAGAGCTATGTTGACGGAAGACTAAACACTCTGACCAAACTAAGTCTACTGTGTAAATAAATGGGGCAAATACAGCAGGAAGACACACGCTGCAGTAAGGTAAGAGCGAAATATATGCAGAACGGTTACCAAAAATTAAAAAGGTTTTTCATTATTCACAAAGGTATTCTGTTCCATAGGAATCATCCCAGACAAGAACAATGGCGCGTGTGTTAGCCAAAGGAACACGTGGATGATTTTATCTTGTACACACACAATACTTGGGACCATTATGGCACTGTAAAGTGCACTGACAAAACAGGTAAATATTGTTATTTCCCCAACCTTAGATTTAGAGTACTACAAGTGGTAGGAAAGTGTATTGTCTGCCAGAAAACAAAACGTTCTAACATCTCCAAACAGATTGAACAACATCCTATTGTGGCTAAAAAGATGCTAGAAAAGGTATGTTTGGCTGGACTTGCGATAAACCATCACACTGCCGGAACAACGTCATCCACACAATTCTGAAGGTCACTAGAACCGACAAGGGCGAAAATTATCCCACTACTGGCTTAACAGTTCATGCATCCAAGCTACTGACAAAGCTGATACACAGGTGAATAGAAAAGAAAATTGAGGATCTTATAGACGACGATCAGCACTAATGTTGTGCTTGATACAAGAAGCAAGACTGAATAAAACTCAAGACTTGTAAATAGGTCTTTTGGACCTGAAAAAAGCTCTCGAGAGTGTAAAATGGAGAAAGACTGTCGAAATTCTGAGAAAAATAGGGGTGAACTACAGGAAATGATGGATAAAATACAATATGTAAAAGAGCCAAGTGGAAGACCAAGACTAAGTCCTCGGATAAAAAAGAGTATCAGACAGGAATGCAGTCTTTCATCCCTACTATTCAATCTACACATCGGAGAAGCAATGACGAACAAAAAGGGAAGGTTAAAGAGTGGAATTAAAATTCAAATTGAAAGGATGTGATGATTCGCTGATGACATTGCTACGCTGAGTAAGAATGAAAAAGAATTACAGGAGCTGTTAAATGGTATGAACTGTGTAACAAGCAAAGAATATGGATTGAGAGTAAACCGAAAGAGACGAAAGTAGTGAGAAGTATCTGAAATGAGAAAATAGATAATAATGGGGGATCAAGAAGTTTAGGAATTTTGCTACATATGCAGAAAAATTACTCAGCATTCGCAAAAAGGGCATCCCAGGCCAAGAAAATTCTACCAGTGTCAAACGTTGGTCTCAATCCGAGGAGCAAATTTCTGGGACTGTGCGTCTGGAGCACAGCATTGTATGGTTGTGAAACATGGACAGTGGGAAAATCGGAATAGAAGAGAAGGATGTGATATGTGGTGCTACAGAAGAATACTGAAAGTTATTTGGACTGATAAGAAATGAGGAGGTTCTTCGCAGAATCGTTGAGGAAAGGAATATAGGATACAAATCATTGACAAGAAGAAGGGGCATAATGATAGTACATCAATTGAGACATGAGGGAATAGCTTACAGGGGGATGCAGGGGATAAAAGCTGCAAAAGAAGACAGAAATTGGAATATTTAGATATGTAGGTTGCAAGTGCTACTCTGAGATTAATGTAAAATAAACAAAGTTACTATGAATTCGAGGAAGAAATACAGGTCGTTTTGAATGGAGTAAACAGTACTCAACACTTACTGTAGATTAAAAATTACAGACAGAAAAGCAACTGAAATAAGAGTAGCAAATATAATAAAAAATGGGATACACATAATAGACGGAGTGAAGAAATTCCGTCGCTTATCAGGAAAAACAATGCGTGACGAACGAAGCAAGGACATTAGAAGGGAAATACCGAAGGCAAAGAGATTATTCGTCGTTAAAGGAAGTCCATTATAGCTAAGCATCGTCCTCAAGAAAGAAAAGCTGTGGCAACGTGAACCCGGAGCATATCACTGTAAGGAAGGATAACATGAGCTCTGGGGAAACCGTAAAAGAAGAGCACCGAATCATAGGAAGAAAACTTAAGCAGTCTCCGCGAAAGAAAAAAATCGTGATCCAAAAATACTGCTTTAGCCGTTAGGGCTGTCTTTCACAACTCAGATATGATTCTTGAGAAACCAGTTTGCTAGTTTGCCAGTGGAACACGGTAGCCAGGTCTGCTGGAAATGTTCGCAGTGCCAACGTGAAGCTTCAGGAGATGGAGATGTCAGCGCAGGACTATGACGTCACTCGTGGTCACTGGACCGGTTGTGGCTGTTATTGGGGGCCTCTGTTGGTTCGCCGCAGGCCATCTGATTTCCGCTGCATTATTCATGTCCCAGTAGGGTAGCAGACCCATCAAGGGCTCCCCAGACTCCATGAAGTATTCCATTAGCTTGTGGTGCCCGCCCAGGTACTGCCGTATTGCTTTGAACATTAAACCGTCTTTTTGAGCAACGGAAATAAATACTTCATTCATATTTAACGTCTTATAACGCCCGTTATATGTCACATAAGAAGAGAAATAAAATTACGAAACATATTTCTGACCTTCACAATGCCAAAAGTCAGATTTATTCATTAACAAATCGTGGTTTCAGATCACATAAAACACGCCTCACACCGGCGAGAGAGAAGACTACGTTGAAATTGTTTATTACAAATGTGTTACAACAAAATACCTTTCTTTCGCACTGTAAATTAATAACTTGAACACGAAGTATTACTTTCGAATTGACGTGCTTGGATAAAAAGAATACTGAATGACAGTGAAATTTATAATTATAGGTGCGCCAGTCTCCGTTAACACTTGCAAATCGGATTTCGTTAGTACAAAACAAGCAGGTTCCACGTAATGTATGTAAACTGTAATTATCTCAATGAGATGGTCACAGCTAACTCCGATTACAAAAAGTCACCGATTGTTCCATGGGATAGGCCATTAAAATGTAATATTGTGACGGAAAAGAAAGAGCACGGTACAACACATTCCTTTTCATAAATCTTATTGTTCAACAAATATACTTACTTGGACCCATATGTCCGTACAGACACAAAAAGCAAATCGTAAGAACAGCTAAGAAGAGAAGAGTACAAACAAGTGCACAAAAATGACAAATATTCTCCCTATTTATTCGTGAAGATAAGAATTACGTCAGCGTTATTACGATTCAAGTTCTTATAGTAGGCGAGTCCTTTTCTCATGATAACATTATTTCTCATTCAATAAAACCATACCGTCTTTCCAAATTAAGTTATGCAGGCTAAGACAGGAAAGAAAAATATTAATCGGTCCTTTCAGTCTGTCTTATTACTTGTGGTTCTATACCAGAGATTGTTCTCGGAGAGTGAATAAAATGCTCTTTCGTATATTCGGTAATACCTTTATTGCGCGTCAGTGATGGTAAAGTTATCGATAATAATGCCAGGAAAGTGTAGTTATGAAATAGGGTATTCCGAGATTTCTTCACAAAAGAAGACGAAGGAAACATTCCATGATTGAATCAGGAACTGCTCCCAACCGTAGTAACATAGAATTAGATACCCTCTCTGTAAAAAAATGCAAATAAATCACTTAATAAATAGAAATCTTCTGGTCAGACTGTACACCTGTTACATTCCTTTTAGGGTTGGCTGATATAACTGCTCCCAGCAACCATATGCAACCACCTGCTCGACGAAAGATATGTCCCTAACGACTGTAAAGTAGTAGCCGGCTGCGGTGGTCTCGCGGTTCTAGGCGCTCAGACCGGAACCGCGCGACTGCTACGGTCGCAGGTTCGAATCCTGCCTCGGGCATGGATGTGTGTGATGTCCTTAGGTTAGTTAGGTTTAAGTAGTTCTAAGTTCTATGGGACTGATGACCACAGATGTTAAGTCCCATAGTGCTCAGAGCCATTTTTTTAAAGTAGTACATGCCACAGCAGTACCTGAGAAATAAATGAAAGTAATCCGCTAAATTATAGACCCATATCACTGATGTTGATCTCCAGTAGGATTTTGGAACATATCCTGTGTTCGTACATTATGAATCACTTGGAAGAAAACAAATATTCATCACCTATTTCGAAATTATTGTTTTTGTGAAACATGACTCGCTCTTTATTCTCACCAAGTAATGAGTGCTATCGACAATGGAGGTCCAATTGATTCCATATTTCTAAATTTACAAAGGGCTTTTGATACGTTTCTTACAAGCTACTTGTAACCAAATTTCATGCCTATGGAGAATCGTCTCAGTTGTGTGACTAGCTTCATGATGTGAAAAAGGTCACAGATCGTAGTAATTGATAGAAAATCATCGGGTTCACTTTGACAAAGTGAAATAGCATTTTAAAGAAACCTAAAATTTTCCGTATTTATAAGTGATCGTGGCTGACCTTACTGTTACGACTGTTGCAAAGAAATGAAATGACCATATGGAATTGCTGTTGCATTGGGGGAAGTTCGGCCGCCAAGTGCACGTCTTATTTCAGCCACATTGGGCTATTTTCGCGCCGGTGATGAGGATGAAATGATGATGGGGACACCACAACACCCAGTCCACGAGTGGAGAAAATCTCCAACCCGGCCGGGAATCGAACCCGGGCCCACTGCATGGGAGGCAAGTACGTTACCACTCAGCTAAGCAGGCGGACACGACTGTTGTAACTTTCATGGTAACGTACACTTGGCGTCAAAACACGACTGTATTTCAACATGTGTATGGAACTAAAATAGTACTTTAAAGAAACCAACAACTGACAGTGTCGTTTATCATAATATATAAAGATTTGTTCCATAACAGTGCAAAACACAATACTCACCTTATTGGCACTACCATTGTAACTTACAGGTTAAAGTAGAGTTGACACCAAAGCAGGATTGTGGTTCAAGGTTTGTACCCTCTAGGCAGAAACCTTAACGGTCTCTCAACTTAAGTGTCACATAAACAGCATTATTTATCAATAATATGAAAAAAAATTCTGTGCCGAAACCTTACTCTGCTTCGATCTTTGTACCCATTTGGTTCAAGGCACATTGAACACTCGTATTAAGTGCCCACGTGTACCTTGTCTGTATTACTTGTGAAAAATACATAAAGATTTGTTCTACACTGAATTCAAATGTGACTCGATCTTTATATGCACTTGGTTCAAGGCGCAATTGACCTTCAAATCTCCAAATTTTATTTTCATATCTGTATTCTTTTTTTATGAGTCAAAAACTCATTTGAGGTTAGTTGAAACTGCTACACAACCTACCACGCTGCCAGAGTTCTTTGATCAGGGCACAGCATCTGCACTAAATCGGAGCCTCCTTCCCCAGCACTGAAATCTCCGCAACAACGGACACATTGCTTGAGTGAACCCATACGACACTCGCATCCAGACTCCGATGATCAGGCTGTTGCAGTGTATGCAGTAATCGGAGCCTACCTCCTTCATACTATAATCTACTTGGTGTCAGACATAGTGCTTGTATAGTACATAAACCTGCACAACACTACTTCCATCCGAGAGCATGCACAAATTTTAATTTTTAGTTTTATTTCCTGCAGAGTAGTGGTGTTAAGCCATTCGACAGCCTCTTATGCGTACATTGTTAACTCTTTTCCACATTATAGTGGAACTGGCGAGTAGAACTCCAAGTTGTCAAATGAAAAACCGTTAAAGGCATTTATTCGATTAGTTTTAACTCTGCGAAAGGCTTTTCTTTTGGTAAATGCACAATGTCGATAGCGCCACATTTATTTACAAGGGAACCATCGTTTTTTAGCAGATCCAGATAGAAATTCTATTTTATAAACATATTTTTCCCTATGGAGTAAATGCTTATAATTTTTATTCCCCAGACATTTCCGGATTTTTCCATGTACCGAACTTCCGAGTTTAAAATAATTTTCCATGTCTTGCTTTTTTTCCAGTACCTTATTACATTTTCCTAAGTAGCAGTTACTTTCACCAAGTACGCCAATTTGCATTTCTGACTTCGACCTATTCCATTTCCAATTTTCAATAGCGCACACATAACACATTAATTACACTTAAAGGAGTTGTTTCTGTAATCCCTAATGTTTTTAGTTTGATACGTTGCTTCTTTTTCTGAAGACATGCAGAATAACATTACTCTTGGTAGTCATCGACCTTGAGTCATCTCCTCGAATAGAAAATTTAAGTCTAGTAGCACACATATTAAAATGAGAGAAATTTTTCACAGTTTTTGCTATAAAAAAGTATTTATATTTTTTTTCAGACATGTTTAAAAATGTAAAAAAAGAAAGTTCTAGATAAAATGTTTGAGATTTTTCGCAAAAAATACTCAGCCTCTTGTTTAGAATCCAAATATAATGTTTATGTATAGAAACAATTGAATATTGCTCTTTTTTCAATGAAATCATTTTGTTTTCTATTGTTTCTTACTTCAGTAAGTTAGAAAATATATTAATTCTATTTTATTTTGCAATTAATCGTCTGGTTTCATTGCCGACATTGTTATGAAAGTAAAATGTTAATTAATCACACTTTTCAGTTGTTGCCACACTTGGTTCGATTCAAATCATTTCACAGGCGTTTTACACAATGCAATTTTCTAAATACCAGTGAAAGATTTCTTAGGCTGTGATGCTGCATCGTGAGATACACTCAAAGGTCCTTCAGGTACTTTTATCTTCCATCAGGGTGTAATATATTGCATGTTAATTATATCACTTCGCAGCATTCGTTTCGATATTGGGATATGGCTTTCCATAACGATTGAAAACGTCTGCTGAGTAACGCTGTTTTAATGCTGTTAGGTCATGCTATTTTGTGCCTAATGCTTTGGCAGATTTCCTTTATATTTTCTCATACAAAAATGTTGTTTGGTATCTATTATATCACAAGATATTCGCATAGGTGACACTGGTAGACGGGTGGTACGATGTTTAGAGTAGTGGTTTCTGTTCACTGTCCTATAGCAAACAGCTTTGACGCTTACTGGTACATTCCAGTTACCAATATCTTTTGTATTACTTGCCAATCGTTACCTGGCTACTTACATTGTATTGTTTTCCAACTTTTATTTTTAATTAGTTTGCCGTGCATTTTCTTCACTACTACTATACTTTTAGGTAGGATTCTCTCTTGGATGGAACTAAATTCAGCAAAAAATTGCTGAAAATGATAAAATACGATGTGAATGAGTCGTACATCTATGGATGCGTTCCATTCAATACAAGTGATTTCATTTACTAAATGGGTCGTTAAACATGCCTCACAACTGGAATGTATAGAGAGCTTGTTGCTTAATATTGACATTCGTGAGATTCAGTACTCCAGAGTCTCCAGGGAGATAGACGGTATCAAAGTTAACCCCGAAATTATTTCCAAGACTCACACAGTTTCCTGACGCTGACATGACACTTGTTGCTATGTCTCGTGGTACAGCTAAACCGTGAGTTATATAATTGATTTTCGAAGTTAAGTGTAGATTTGCGCGTACTACTTTCTGAACTTTGCACAGCTTCACTATGCTACGTTCTTGGACGCATGCTCGTATGTCCGCGTAGCTTTCTTTCTAGTCGGCGACGTTGGTTTTTTTTTATTTTGTAAATACAGTCGCTGAGTATAATTTGCTTTAATTGTCCTTTTTTGTGCAAACATTCCTTGTCCTATGATCGTTATAGTTGATTTCTTTTTATACTTGAGGACCACAGGTTGAGCTCCAGATATGTGGAGCTGGCAGCCCCCAAAATAACAGAAGTGCAAATCAAAGCTGTATTTCCATTTACGTAGCTAGGAACAGTGACTACGATTAATATTCAGATACACTGTTTACAACCAGAACGTCATAAACTAAGAACAGGAAACTTTCTTACTGGTTTGGATGATCCTCCTCCTCACTTTCCCTCAGAATAGTTCTTTTGGTTAATTAGGGGCACTCCCAATTGAAAAATTTATTCAGCAGTTACGATTCATTTAATTTTTCCAGAGCTCTCGCTAGTTCGTTTGCTTATTCTCAACTGCAACAGTGGAAATGGAAGGACAACAGCACAGGTCTAAGTGGGAAAGCGGAAAATCGACAAATCAGGTCCGTAAGTCTGAAAGCAAGGAGTGAAGAGTGCAAGAAATCCATGTGCACTGACCATAAGAATGGGTTTAAACAGCTGTGAAGAAATGAAACTGTTCGTTTACAAACACGAGCTGGTTTGCATCCTCTAATATTCAAAACGATCATGTTCCTGCGTGTTCTCTCGCCAGATGACGTTACGTTCAGCTTGTCGAACACGATCCTTTTCATGACACATATGGGAGTACTGACTTCCAAGTCTTTGAACATGGTACACTCACAGGTCAACATTATAGTGACACTGTATTCCTTCTCCATCTGCGTCTTTTCATGGTTGCATTTGGCTCTGCCTTCATTTTCATGGATGACAATGCTCGACCTCATCGAACAGCACAGGACGGGAACGAGAGGATAGTCAGGGAATGGACAGGCCTGCCTGTTCCCCCGAATTAAATTCCATGGAACAGATGTGAAATGCATTGATGGATTGGGGAGTCGTATTCCAGCACGTCCAATGCACCAACGTCCATCCAGCAGTGGTGATCGCACGCTTTGTTAAGACCCATGTCCCGGCTTATGTAATGTCCACGAGAGCGTAATGTATTACTGTGATTTCAGTGTACGCACTGTCTTCGAATAAGTCGTTCCTATACGTCCCGTTGCATATTTCTTTAGGTTACTATACTACAGCAGTTCTTTCCACACATGGACCAATTTGCACCGTGCTATGTTACCTGGCAATGATGCATCATGTGAAATTTGCTTTCGTCTTTAAGTTTTGCATACCAGTATATATTAAATGTGTCTAGTTACCTCACATTACTATTTCTTTTGATTTATTACTTGTAATTCTTGTCGAGCCATCATACTGTTGAAAATTCTCTTCTTCAACTTTCCACTACGTACAGAAAGGTAATATTGCTTTATTTAGTTCTAAATGATACACCTTTGAAGTCCTACTTTGGATCGCCCCATTGTAAAATCGCTGTCCTCCAAATCCCAGCTGATTGCTGTTTCAGGCAACAAATACACTACTGGCCATTAAAATTGCTACACCAAGAAGAAATGCAGATGATAAACGGGTATTCATTGGACAAATAATTTATACTAGAATTGACATGTGATTACATATTCTCGCAAAATTTGGGTGCATAGATCCTGAGAAATCAGTATCCAGAACAACCACCTCTGGCCGTAATAACGGCCTTGATACGCCTGGGCATTGAGTCAAACAGAGCTTGGATGGCGTGTACAGGTACAGCAGCCCATGCATTTTCAACACAATACCACAGTTCATCAAGAGTAGTGATTGGCGTATTGTGACGAGGCAGTTGCTCGGCCACCATTGACCAGACGTTTTCAATTGGTGAGAGATCTGCAGAATGTGCTGGCCAGGGCAAAAGTCGAACATTTTCTGTATCCAGAAAGGCCCGTACAGGACCTGCAACATGCGGTCGTGTATTATCCTGCTGAAATGTAGGATTTCGCAGGGATCGAATGAAGGGTAGAACTACGGGTCGTAACACATCTGAAATGTAATGCGAACAAGAGGTGACCGAGACGTGTAACCAATGGCACCCCATGCCATCACGCCGGGTGATACGCCAGTATGGCGATGACGAATACACTCTTCCAATGTGCGTTCACCGCGATGTCGCCAAACACGGATGCGACCATCGTGATGCTGTAAACAGAACCTGGATTCATCCGAAAAAATGACGTTTTGCCATCCGTGCACCCAGGTTCGTCGTTGAGTACACCATCGCAGGCGCTCCTGTCTGTGATGCAGCGTCAAGGGTTACCGCAGCCATGGTCTCCGAGCTGATAGTCCATGCTGCTGCAAACGTCGTCGAACTTTTCGTGCAGATGGTTGTTGTCTTGCAAACGTCCCCATCTGTTGACTAAGGGATCGAGACGTGGCTGCGCGATCCGTTACAGCCATGCGGATAAGATGCCTGTCATCTCGACTGCTAGTGATACGAGGCCGTTGGGATCCAGCACGGCGCTCCGTATTACCCTCCTAGAACCACAGATTCCATATTCTGTTAACATTCATTGGATTTCGACCAACGCGAGCAGCAATGAAGCGGTACGATAAACCGCAATCGCGATAGGCTACAAGCCGACCTTTATCAAAGTCGGAAACATGATGGTATGCATTTCTCCTCCTTACACGAGGCATCACAACAACGTTTCACCAGACAACGCCGGTGAACTGCTGTTTGGAAACGTTCCTCATGTCAGCCGGCGCAAACCTTGTGTGAATGCTCTGAAAAGCTAATCATTTGCATATCACAGCATCTTCTTCCTGTCGGTTAGATTTTGTGTCTGTAGCGCGTCGTCTTTGTGGTGGAGCAATTTTAGTGGCCAGTAGTGTAAATGGTTCAAATGGCTCTGAGCACTATGGGACTTAACTTCTGAGGTCATCAGTCCCCTAGAACTTAGAACTACTTTAACCTAACAAACCTAAGGACATCACACACATCCATACCCGAGGCAGGATTCCAACCTGCGACCTTAGCGGTCTCGCGGTTCCAGACCGTAGCGCCTTGAACCGCTCGGCCACCCCGGCTGGCAGACAACAAATATACCGCACTCTCTCCTACGAAACGATAGAAGACATAGGTAACGCAGTGGTACAAGCAGCGCCGTGCCACGGGGGAATTTTTAATTAATGCCGGTCTCGTTAGCAGCTCATCGAGCTCCGTTGCCGATGCACAACCATTGCGAGCTTTTAATCTCCCCGTAACCTTAGCCAACGGCTTGGATTACTCCGTTACCCAACGCCACGCTTCGTTCGCTGCGTCTCCTGGACCGGCGTTGCCGGGGCAGTATTGCAAGGGTGGACCCTTTTTTGTAAACTCAGAAGCTCGGGTCTGATTGCTCAGTCAACATCTGCTGCCACTCTACCTTAGCTCTGCAAGAACGTTGGAATCCATAGCGGTAAAATAGTCCCTATCAAGTTCACACTGGAGGTTACTTAGCAATTAGCAGCAAACTAGGTCCAACTATTTACTAAACACCGTCTCAACCACACGTAGTCTGTAGCTCTTACTAACAAAAAATTAATTCGAGAGAAACTGTTTAACTGATATACACCGATAAAAAGAACTACTGCAGATGTTTTATTCAAATTAGGATTTCAGGTGTCTCTGGCTTTCATTAATTGAATATTCATACGATGCTGAATATCGGGTCCATTCTATTCCCATTTAAGCGATAAATTGTAGACAGTGCACGAAGTATTTACGTTTCAGCTGAAACATGGTCTCTTTGTGATAGATGACGTATTGCTTACTGGTAGTATATGCTTATATCTCGCATCGTGCCTTATGTTAGCCGTCTTTTGTTATCTCCAGAAATTGCTTTCCACAATCAAACGTCGCGTTTCTTACAGTGATCAGAAATCGTCATGTCTACCCCGAGCTTGAATGCATATGGTTACCCACTGTGCACAATTGCACAATTCTCCCTTAAGGGTAAACGACACCTATTTGTCGTCCATACCACCCCCCCCCCTCCCCTCTCTCCCATTTGTTTCAGTGGACCCTCTCAATCCAACCACATTTCTAGAAACAAAACACCGGTACCGTCCTCCCCAATCTTTATCTACTAATTTAAGACTATCGAATGCAGCTATCTAATACATTAAACAGCCTGGGACAAATACGCGAACACAAAATAGACAAACTAGTAACTCGTCGAACATGGAAAATACACTCCTGGAAATGGAAAAAAGAACACATTGACACCGGTGTGTCAGACCCACCATACTTGCTCCAGACACTGCGAGAGGGCTGTACAAGCAATGATCACACGCACGGCACAGCGGACACACCAGGAACCGCGGTGTTGGCCGTCGAATGGCGCTAGCTGGGCAGCATTTGTGCACCGCCGCCGTCAGTGTCAGCCAGTTTGCTGTGGCATACGGAGCTCCATCGCAGTCTTTAACACTGGTAGCATGCCGCGACAGCATGGACGTGAACCGTATGTGCAGTTGACGGACTTTGAGCGAGGGCGTATAGTGGGCATGCGGGAGGCCGGGTGGACGTACCGCCGAATTGCTCAACACGTGGGGCGTGAGGTCTCCACAGTACATCGATGTTGTCGCCAGTGGTCGGCGGAAGGTGCACGTGCCCGTCGACCTGGGACCGGACCGCAGCGACGCACGGATGCACGCCAAGACTGTAGGATCCTACGCAGTGCCGTAGGGGACCGCACCGCCACTTCCCAGCAAATTAGGGACACTGTTGCTCCTGGGGTATCGGCGAGGACCATTCGAAACCGTCTCCATGAAGCTGGGCTACGGTCTCGCACACCGTTAGGCCATCTTCCGCTCACGCCCCAACATCGTGCAGCCCGCCACCAGTGGTGTCGCGACAGGCGTGAATGGAGGGACGAATGGAGACGTGTCGTCTTCAGCGATGAGAGTCGCTTCTGCCTTGGTGCCAATGATGGTCGTACGCGTGTTTGGCGCCGTGCAGGTGAGCGCCACAATCAGGACTGCATACGACCGAGGCACACAGGGCCAACACCCGGCATCATGGTGTGGGGAGCGATCTCCTACACTGGCCGTACACCACTGGTGATCGTCGAGGGGACACTGAATAGTGCACGGTACATCCAAACCGTCATCGAACCCATCGTTCTACCATTCCTAGACCGGCAAGGGAACTTGCTGTTCCAACAGGACAATGCACGTCCGCATGTATCCCGTGCCACCCAACGTGCTCTAGAAGGTGTAAGTCAACTACCCTGGCCAGCAAGATCTCCGGATCTGTCCCCCATTGAGCATGTTTGGGACTGGATGAAGCGTCGTCTCACGCGGTCTGCACGTCCAGCACGAACGCTGGTCCAACTGAGGCGCCAGGTGGAAATGGCATGGCAAGCCGTTCCACAGGACTACATCCAGCATCTCTACGATCGTCTCCATGGGAGAATAGCAGCCTGCATTGCTGCGAAAGGTGGATATACACTGTACTAGTGCCGACATTGTGCATGCTCAGTTGTCTGTGTCTATGTGCCTGTGGTTCTGTCAGTGTGATCATGTGATGTATCTGACCCCAGGAATGTGTCAATAAAGTTTCCCCTTCCTGGGACAATGAATTCACGGTGTTCTTATTTCAATTTCCAGGAGTGTAAATCTGATGATTATCTTTTATTCATAGAAAACACACATTCACCTCATTCACACCTATACATACGCAGCACGGACTTACGAATCTCCGAAGTCTTAACACTCTCCTCAAAACCTTGAACGACATGTACATCGCCTAGCTTTTTTTATTCTGTTACCATCACTGATGCGCGTCCTTATCAGCTCATAAACATCCAGTAACTCCTGCAACGGCTACTAAACTCCTACAGCTGTCTTATATCTCTCTTCAAGGTGAATCCAAACACACCTTGCTGGAGATATTCTATCAAATATAACCCACTCAACCTGTGCCTCCCAAAATGGTAATTCCACAAAACCCTCTCCGTGGCTGAAACAGCGCTGTCTTTCAAGTCCTGTATTCCAACAAACAGTTTCTGCCAAAATGTATGTCCAATATGCTTTGCAGTGCCTAACACACCGCCGAGAGAGGTGGCACAGTGGATAGCACACTGGACTCGCATTCGGGAGAACGACGGTTCAATCCCGCGTCCGGCCATCCTGATTTAGGTTTGCCGTGATTTCCCTAAATCGCTTTGAAAGGTCACGGCAGACTTCCTTCCCCGTCCTTCCCTAATCCGCTGAGACCGACGTCCACCCTGTTTGGTTTCTTCCCCCAAACAACCCAACCCCCTAACACACCTAATGTGCAGTTACTTCCACCTGAATCACGATGACCACCACCAACCGAAGAAGACATACGTCACCAGTCTCACGGCCTGGAAGTATAAAAGGAACTCAATGAATCTTTAGACAATAACAGATTATGTGGTTTTATTTCAGTTGCTGCAAAATTTTAAATGAACAACCTGAGCACGCTGTTGGTCTCTTAAGAACGGGATGTCATACCACCTTGGGCCTGGAATGATGCACTCGTTCGGTCAGGAAGGGTGTCATACATTAATTGTACCCCTTTGAGACGCAAGCTGATGCACAACTTCCTTGATATCCTGGAGTCTGGCTGTGTGATGAAATTGATTTTCCACTGGTCCAACTCGTTTTACATTGGGGACATACGCATTAAGATCTCTTGTTTAGTAGCATATTAGTCAACGTCTGGAACGCGAAACAGGGCCTGTTCTACCTGGAAAGCTTTCTACAATTACTTGCGCCTCAATTGTGTTCTCTGTGGATCAGGTCAGGCGACTTAGATGGCCAAGATATAAGCGTGAGCTCACTATCACGCTCCTCAAACCGCTGTAGTGCGATTCTGGTCTTGTGACACGGACATTAATCATGATAGAAGATCTTTCGAAATCGGAGAATGCATCACGAATGAAGAAGTGCAGGTGGTTTGCTGTAATGTTCGTGTGGTCCTCAGCTATCACGGTGCCTCCGCTTACAAGGGATCGTACAATTTTCCACTCACCGATTTGATTCATACTGACAGAGTGGGTAGGATATGACTAGGATTTCAACATACGTAAACAGGAAGACGCAACTTTCAACCGTTCCTGAGAAAATCGAGTTTGAAAATTTTAGGCTTACTTATAATCATTGTGTGGTCGGTCGTATCCAAGGGGTCCGCAGTTTGGCGAGTAAGCACTGTTCCGTAAACGTGGCGGCTCTGGATCGACTCTCTTTGTTGGTATTTTTATTCTTCACCAAGTAATTCTAACAACAGATTCCTTATTACTCTTCAGATATCAGTATCTAATGAACCACTTAGTTTTTTCATAACCTATACCCTCAAATAAATGAGAAAAACAATTTTTCCATAAGGAGATTACGTACAAAAAAGGCTACACGCGATCTTCCACTCAGATCACTACAGTCATTTTATTTACATTGCTGTTTTTAGATTTATAAGATGCAAAATATTTAACCTACGGAGCAACGCACGGAACAGCTTAATGCTGACTCAGAAATGAGGAAAACTGTAGTTCAAAAAATGGCTCTGAGCACTATGGGACTCAACTGCTGAGGTCAATAGTCCCCTAGAACTTAGAACTAGTTAAACCTAACTAACCTAAGGACGTCACGAACATCCATGCCCGAGGCAGGACTCGAACCTGCGACCGTAGCGGTCTTGCGGTTCCAGACTGCAGCGCCCTTAACCGCACGGCCACACCGGCCGGCAAAACTATAGTTATTCCAACATGCAGCACATATAATGAACACCGAATTTTTGCATGCGCATGGTTTTTTTCTATTGCAAAACAAGCTTAGTTTACATCCACTAATGGTTCTTGGTCATCACATAATTTCGCAGTGTACCAAGCATTTCAAGCTTTTCACCAAATGTTGTTGCAGACAACTGATGGTGTACCATTGACTGATGTTTTTATGCAACCATGTCTAGAACCTATCTATATTCTTTTCGATGACGTACATGCATCTTTGTAGTCGTTCTATAAAGCACTTCACATGCCTGAAAAAATAAACGTCGTGAGGCTGCAAAGCGGAATCATTTTGGAGGATTACTTTAATATTGCCCGAGGCAGAATATCTGCTTCCCGAAGAGTTTAAGTTGGAAACAAAGAAGCAGTACCAACAACGGTATCCGATCCACCGACCTCTCGCTTCTTTTTCTTAACGGAGTGACTTCGTATTATCATGAAACTTCAGCCGACCACAGTCAAATCATCATGCAATATAGCCGCAAATGAGAGAAAAAAATTATCGTAATAACACAATAACAGATAAAAAGAAAAAAAACAAGAACATACCCGATAAAACCATTACCAAACTCTCGTGCTATGTGTCAACAGTTTTTTGTTTAGTTTTTTACATTTTAATAATTTTTAAAATCTTTATTTATTTTGTATTTTTATATCTATTTTTTTATTTTTTTTATAGAATCTAAAAGTAGAAGGACAACGAAATCAAATTATATTGTAGTCACAGACTAAGCATACCGTCTAGAGAAAATTTCAGTTTGATTACAGGGATTATATACGATTCAACTACACACATTATACAAGTACAATAGAACCGGACGGATACTGAGGCACAACACAAACCAAATAACCAAGGAAAGGTAGGAGAGAAAAAGCAGAAGAAAACCAGATGGAAACATACATAACAATGATAACACCTGTAACCAGGGAAGTGAAATTAGCTAACACGAGAAACGAGATTCGACATGTTCACAAAGAGGTCTCGATATCGAGGCAGTCACAACA
The DNA here is from genome assembly GCF_021461395.2 of Schistocerca americana. Taxonomy (NCBI): domain Eukaryota; kingdom Metazoa; phylum Arthropoda; class Insecta; order Orthoptera; family Acrididae; genus Schistocerca; species Schistocerca americana. The sequence goes on from NC_060124.1 coordinate 149,215,387, forward strand.
GTGTCCAGTGAACCGTGATCATGTACTGCCTGAAGGTCATGTATCGTCCCCATCGCCTTCTACGACGTAATGGTCGAAGTGTCCCAGGTTTCTGAACGTGAACAGAAGGAAGGATCTGGCCGCAATATGGTGTCGGTAGTGTATACAGCCGCAGGAGTTCGAGTAAGGAAGGGTAATTGTGTCCTAATCCAAGACAAGTTTGCCATATGACCCGCGCAAGTAAATCGATGTTGTATCGTATCCGTAGACGTACAACGACTATTTAAATCCGTGTCGCTAAGCCCAAAACGGAATCAGGTTATTTATTACCTTATACCACGAGGAAGCTACGCTCGTAGGCACAATCTGAAGACCGTTTCTCAACCAAGCTGTAGTCCAGGTTTGAAACTTCCTGGCAGATTAAAACTGTGTGCCCGACCGAGACTCGAACTCGGGACCTTTGCCTTTCGCGGGCAAGTGCTCTACCAACTGAGCTACCGAAGCACGACTCACGCCCGGTACTCACAGCTTTACTTCTGCCAGTACCTCGTCACCTACCCTCCAAACTTTACAGAAGCTCTCCTGCGAACCTTGCAGAACTAGCACTCCTGAAAGAAAGGATAACGCGGAGACATGGCTTAGCCACAGCCTGGGGGATGTTTCCAGAATGGGATTTTCACTCTGCAGTGGAGTGTGCGCTGATATGAAACTTCTGTAAAGTTTGGAAGGTAGGAGACGAGATACTGGCAGAAGTGAAGCTGTGAGTACCGAGCGTGAGTTGTGCTTCGGTAGCTCAGATGGTAGAGCACTTGCCCGCGAAAGGCAAAGGTCACGAGTTCGAGTCTCGGTCGGGCATACAGTTTTAATCTGCCAGGAAGTTTCATATCAGCGCACACTCCGCTGCAGAGTGCTAGTTCTGCAAGGTTCGCAGAAGAGCTTCTGTAAAGTTTGGAAGGTAGGAGACGAGATACTGGCAGAAGTAAAGCTGTGAGTACCGGGCGTGAGTCGTGCACTTGCCCGCGAAAGGCAAAGGTCACGAGTTCGAGTCTCGGTCGGGCATACAGTTTTAATCTGCCAGGAAGTTTCATATCAGCGCACACTCCGCTGCAGAGTGCTAGTTCTGCAAGGTTCGCAGAAGAGCTTCTGTAAAGTTTGGAAGGTAGGAGACGAGATACTGGCAGAAGTAAAGCTGTGAGTACCGGGCGTGAGTCGTGCACTTGCCCGCGAAAGGCAAAGGTCACGAGTTCGAGTCTCGGTCGGGCATACAGTTTTAATCTGCCAGGAAGTTTCATATCAGCGCACACTCCGCTGCAGAGTGCTAGTTCTGCAAGGTTCGCAGAAGAGCTTCTGTAAAGTTTGGAAGGTAGGAGACGAGATACTGGCAGAAGTAAAGCTGTGAGTACCGGGCGTGAGTCGTGCTTCGGTAGCTCAGATGGTAGAGCACTTGCCCGCGAAAGGCAAAGGGCTCGAGTTCGAGTCTCGGTCGGGCACACAGCTTTAATCTGCCAGGAAGTTTCATATCAGCGCACACTACGCTGCAGAGTGAAAATCTCATTCTGTAGTTCAGGTTGTTTGCGGCTATTCTCTTTCAACGAGATTCGGGCAAGGGAGTCCTTCCCAACGAGTCTTTAAATAGCTGATTACAAGGTATAAATCACGAATGTGTTTTAAATTATAATTTATGCTACCTGTATCAATGAGGGTTCAAGTCTAGGAGGACGGACGCAGAGGAATAAACGAGACGTGAATGTGTGAGTTTCTTGAGTTATCGTCAAAACAGTACGTCGCACAAATAGAATCTGCGTATTCCTTCGTAAATCAGCCAGGGTCATCTCCCCAAAGGAACGAGGCTTGGTCTCCATCTCATACCATAAGCGAGAGATATGTCGTTTCCATAAGAAACGACGGGACAACTGTTGTACTTTCTTCTCCATCATCGAGGGAAGGGGATTAATTTCGGGCACGTAATAAGCTACGTTCCCAGCATTCGGACTTTCTGAGCATAGTAAGAGAACGCCTTATCGGTTCCGAAATTTTCTCCGTAACTGACGTACAGCTGAGCGCCGCCATTTTGAGTGGACAACAATCAATAATGATACCGCGAGACGTATGCCGATCCACTGCAGTAGCCCATGGAACAACCGCGTCATCAAAACCTCGCAAGGTAAGAAGCCTGCATTTACGTTCATTACGTAGTGCATCTGAACTCCGACATTAAGCACCCATAACAACCTTCAGTCGAGGTATCTCCGCAGGATTGCGGAATAGAACAAATCACGTCATCTGCGTATGCGCGAACAGCTGTAGTCTCTCCGTAAAGCTGGGATCCCAGCATCCGCGGTAGAGACTCCAGAGACAACATGAAGTCATTGACAGCGGGCTTCCTTGAGACACTCTGCGACGGACATTTATCGAGGGCGTCAGTTGGCCACTAACAACCACCGATGCTAAAATACGCGTGCCCGCATCTCGTGGTCGCGCGGTAGCGTTCCCGGGTTCGATTCCCGGCGGGGTCAGGGATTTTCTCTGCCTCGTGATGGCTGGGTGTTGTGTGATGTCCTTAGGTTAGTTAGGTTTAAGTAGTTCTAAGTTCTAGGGGACTGATGACCTAAGATGTTAAGTCCCATAGTGCTCAGAGCCATTTTTTTAAAATACGCGTAAACAGATCCGAGAGCACTCACCATGTGTCAACAGTAAAGCCAACTGTCTCCAGAATCCGAAGCAAAAGGTCGTGATTAACACGGTCAAATGCCTTAGCAAAGCCTAGAAAAGAAATGGCACAAAGGACGCACATTACCTCAGCGACCGAAACAAAGTCAAGACAATCGACTATAGAAGTAAATAATGGTACGACCAGGTACGCAGCTTTGATGTTTTGTAACAATCGCCCCCGTCAGAGCCAACATCCTACTATTAGCTGCCCTCGTCACTGTCTTATAATCTAAGTTTAAGAAAGTAAAAGGGCGAAATCTATCAGGGGCAGCCTAGCAGGACGAACACTTTGAATGCGGTCGGAACTACTCTACCGTGTAACACTTCATTCAAAGCGCCGTAAAGGTAGCAGACAACAACGGCCAAAAGAGCAATTAAAATCCCGTCCAGACCCGGGGACTTCTGAGAAGGTGATCTCAAAATAAGTTTGTAAACTTTCTCAGGCTCAATGGCAGCTAAAAGCGTTTCATTATGTCCGGGTGTAATTGCCGCATCCAAGGTGTTGACTAGTGGGTCGTAAACGGTATCGCTGAACTCGTGAATATCGTAGATGTCTACACAATATTCGTGTAAGACACGCACTATATCAGCTTGCGCCATTACGATACGTCCATCATTTGTCGTAAGAGAATGAATACAAGCGCGCCGGCGACGGGTCTGATGCCAAAGCAAATGCTATAGGGAAGTCAGTTCTTCCGTCACCAGTGATGGCTTGGATCGTATTTTCAAAACTTCCATTTGTATCCTCTTCAAGGTTAACAATTTTGCCTTTACACGCCTAACATCCGCAGTTCACACAGGGACATGATCCGCACCATCATTAAGTTCACACAAAATGAAATAGTAATATTCGAAGGTTCTCTGAAAGTATCAAAGCTTGCCTGATCCACGATTTTGCTAGTTGTGTCCACCAGTCAAGTATGGGAGAGTACTTCCCAGTGTACCATAGAGTACCCTCCAACACGGTTGGCATCACGTCATCAACAGAGGGATCAGCAAATGTGAGCAACGTTTTCCACTCACGGAATGCGAAAAAATTTGATCGGTTGCCATTCAAGATCGGGAGTTGTAGTTACAGCGCAATGATTCGTGAGGAAAGTAGGGATGACTTCAACATCAACTACTAGAAGTCGCAGTATAGTAGGTAAATTTAACTAACATCGGGAATTTATATAACCTGACGTCCCTCAGGCGTAAGGAGCTGACCAGTTCATGTAATTCACGAGAGAAATTAAAGTTTGAAGATTGATCTGCAAGACGCAACACTCAGTTAGAATAACCATCAAGCAGAATGCCCGGAGGACTCTTAGGCAACAGATAAACTATTTCCTCTTTATAAAAAAGCGAACGATTCGCGCTGCGACAAGTGCCAGACGGGGCATATAAAAGAATCAAGGTAAGATTAAAAAGTGAACAACATGTGCCCCTAACAGAATCCAACATTTCCACCTCAAGAATAGGAATGTCTTCGCGAAATAATAGGGCTGTCCCATAGGATATTCGGGTGCTATGTTAAAGATCATAACACTTTCTGTAGGAATACAATGTCCGCACATACATCATACATGAACTGAAGCAGCGAAACCAATTACAATTCTGTTTCCACACGATTAAATTTTAGGAAAGGAAGTTTTTGGCTTAGGTCATTGATCATATGCGGATGTACGGAAGTGACTGAGGTGAATTACGTGGACAGCTGAGCGTTCTAACAACACTACCACAACAAAGGTCAAAAATTAATTATGATTTTAGTGTTGCTCACGCTGCTAAATATTGCATTTTCGGGCAACAACAAAGTTATATTATGTGGCAGGTGTCATTAGAGCACAGTTAATAAAGTCATTTCTTGAAATAATGGATAAACTAGGCACTCATCTTTTCGTGTTTCCCACGCTGGTCTCGTTGTAAACTCATGGCTCAATCGTCGAAAATCTAGGTAGTGATGATTCCAATCTCGGATGCAAAGAGGCCTAGGTGTTATTCTGCGATATTCAAAAGTTTTCAACATGTGTTTCATAAACCATTCTTGAAGATTAAACTTTTGAAAGTTAGCACAATGGTGATGTAAAAAAGTAATCAGCACTCCGAATTTAAGTTACACGTCTTTTTCATTACTTTTGTTGCAATATCACGTAACTCGTTCCAAAACATCACGTCACAATATAAAACATATTTGAAAATATCTTTCTCACTGTTAAAGTTCACATTTCATAAACTGACTACAATTTGCGTCTTTTTAACATGACGACCAAAGCTTGACTCCCTAATATCCGCTTACGCGTCCAAAACTCAGAGTTACAAGTACGTCAAAGATCGTAGCGACAAAAGAAAGAATGCATATAAGAACAATATCATTGCAATACAAACATATCGATGTATCGAAGTACCTCTACATTAATGAAATCAAATCTGAAAGTTGTCACAGAAATATGTTAACTATTTTACAGAAACACAGTAGAACATTGCTGGTCTCGAGAGGTTGAGGTGAGGTGCCGTAATGGTTACGTAATTCAAGTACCATTACAGCGTCAATGTCCGTTGCGGAGTCCACAGATGAATGTATCCGCTGTTTCTGCTGGAGCAGTGTGGCGTGGTGGCCTATGAATTCATTGTGAGCCATGGCGGGGTTGCTGGCGTCGCCTTTCGACTTCCTGGCGCCACTAACTCTATCTGTCGTGTGGTGTCCCTCTGGTTTGAGGCCACAAAGATGTTTGCTCGAGGTTGTTGATGGGTAACAGGGCGTGTTCTGGTGTGGCGAGTTGGGGAGTTGTAATGGAGCCAGGAGGACGGTGTGAGGGGTCCACCCGGCGACTAGGTGACCACTTGCGGAAGCGACTTGGCCACAGAGTGCGGAGAGTGGTTGTTGGGTTTATTTGTGGGCCGATTTGTATGCGTGGCTGACTTCGAGGGCCACCTTCGTGTGTAGCCTGGCCAGCCAGCTCTGAGGGAGAGTCGAAGTCAGTTTCGCTGTGGTGAATTCTGGGCCCCCTTTGGAACCGGCAAGCTTCCACTTCGATTCGTTAACTTTAGTTACGTTTTGGCTTCTGAGGTCTTATTGATAGCTATAGGTCTGTTGTGATCGTTTCAATCATCGCGATTTCTTAACTGATCCATTTCACCACAAGTTGATTCTTTGGATTGTGGTTGTCGTTTGCTTTCCCTGAGTCAGTACTGGCCTTCGTTGTTCCTTATCGTGATTTCTTAAACGGTGTGCGCCAATGGTGTTTCCTGAGCCAAAACGACAACATGTTTCTTTTATGCTGCGACCTGATGTCCCACCCGTATTCACGAAGTACCTAGATACTTGGGTTTTAGCCAACCTCTCTGCCAAACGGCTTCGACCACCAGATAAGTAACATTCGCTTTTAATAGCTACGGCCAGGTGACGGTTCCGAGATACCTTCGGGCATTGCAGATGTCATCGCTCTGTTAATTATATTGGCTTAAGAGGTCTGTGTCTCATAATTACTGACACTATGTAATTGGGTTCGGCAGATTAGTTTTCTTTCGGGCTTTCCACCGTCGTTATAGACGCGATATCTTCCAGTGACGCGGGTGTGCCGTTTGGCTAGATATTGTTGCTTTACCATAATTAACGTTGCTGTGTTAATATTTCTTTTGTCGGTTTGTACCCAACGAAAAGGACCTTGAAAGGCTTGTTCTCTCGTTGTAACCGTTCTTGGGTTTCCTATTTGGTATAGTCTTGTGCTTCTGGTGCACTCATTGTTTGGAGAAAATTACTTAACTGAAGCAATTATTCATGAAGGATTATCTGTTTTCTATTTGGTAATCTTACTTAACTGAAGCCGTTATTAAAGAAAGCCTGTTTGTTTTCTATCTGGTGATTTCATTTACCTGAAGTTGTTATTAAAGATGGACTGCCTGTTTCGCATTTGGTAATTTTACTTAACTAAAGCTGTTATTAAAGAATGCCTGGCTGTTTCCTGTTTGGTAAGTTTACTTAAGTGAAGCTGTTGTCATTGAAGGCCTGCCTGCTCCCTTTTAACTAAACTAAGATCTATTTCATAATTTGGGTTAGCTGAATCTCTTATTAATCAAGGCCTACGTGTTTTTATTGCCCTATGATTGTGAAATGATATCTTACTCAATCTGTGTCGCAATTAACTGAAGTTGTGATTGCCAAAGGCCTACCTCTTTCAGAGATATTTGCCGGCCGCTGTGACTGAGCGGTTCTAGGCCCTTCAGTTTGGAACCGCGCTGCTGCTACGGTCGCAGTTTCGAATCCTGCCTCGGGCATGGATGTGTGTGATGTCCTTAGGTTAGTTAGGTTCAAGTAGTTCTAAGTCTAGGGGACTGATGACCGCATATGCTAAGTGTTGTGGATTGGCATGAGAGCCAACCCGTACGAATAGAGGAAGCCGAAAGGCACGCGTTTAAGCTCACGCAGGCTGGCGTGAAGTCTGGAACAGGACACGGAAATTAGAACTTAGAAAAACGGACGCAGATGGTGGAATAATTAACTTTAATCCATTGATGTTGAACGTATCTCTTGTCTGTACATTATTTACAATATCAATAGCAACTGATAATGGCGCCTTGCTAGGTCGTAGTAAATGACGTAGCTGAAGGCTATGCTAACTATCGTCTCGGCAAATGAGAGCGTATTTTGTCAGTGAACCATCGCTAGCAAAGTCGGTTGTACAACTGGGGCGAGTGCTAGGAAGTCTCTCTAGACCTGCCGTGTGGCGGCGCTCGGCCTGCAATCTCCGATAGTGGCGACACGCGGGTCCGACGTATACTAACGGACCGCGGCCGATTTAAAGGCTACCACCTAGCAAGTGTGGTGTTTGGCGGTGACACCACACTAAGTCCCATAGTTCTTAGAGCCATTTGAACCATTTTTCAGTCTTATTTATGTCAATAAGGTAGTACAAGGAAATGAGACATGGTTATACATGGGCCGTAACCTTTCACATTACTTCCCTTTATCCATATTTGTACATTTCACGGAGGTAGTTCTGACTTCCGGAGTGAGAGGTAGATCATCAATCGTTAATTTATGACGCTGCGTTAAGGACGGCTTTATTACACCTTCCGCGGGCAATTAGAGCGAACTTGTTCCCAATCATTACAAAAGAAACATGCTGCCTCTTGAACAACGCGGTTACCACACTCTTTTAAATCTGAGGGAATATTGCGTTTGCCATGTGTTTGAACGGAAGAGAGCCTACTATAACACCATAATCTGTGTTGAGTACACCAGTGGTCACGACGGGCGTTTTTCACGCAACCATGGTGAGTCAGTATGTCTGGCAGTTGTCATCTACTTCCGGAGGGAGGTTGAACACTCGAACATTGGTATAGTCAATTTCAGGACTGGCGGATCAACTAACGGAATTCTCGCGATGTTCGAACTTGACTAGAGGACCATGTCGAGACAGTAATCTTTTATCTTGAAGGCGTCCATAAATTTCACGTCGCATCAAAATAAGAGGTGTGGACCTCAGAGTTCACATGAATTGTGTCGACAAGCCAATCGTGAAATTCTAGAGACCCGGGCTGCACGTGTCGCGTTGTTTCAGCGAACGTAAAGCCCCCAGTACCTTTTCGTGGAATACACGTGGACACCATAGTAGCCATAACGGAGCGGCAGACGCTGCTGCAAGTAGACGAACACAAACAAACTGTAATGCGTAGGGGAGGCGCTACGATTCATTTGCGAGACAGAACAATAATAATAAGGAAAACTTGCGATGCTGCGGCAAGTGAGATAAACGGGAACCTTCCCGCTCAGGGCTCGAAAACGTACCACGTCTGTGGGTCCGCAGCTCGTGGTCTAGTGGCTAGTGTTGCTGCCTCTGGATCACGGGGTCCCGGGCTCGATTCCCTGCCGTGTTGGGGATTTTCTCTGCCCTGGGCCTGGGTGTTTGTGTTGTTCTCATCATTTCATCATCATCGTCAGCATTCGTGGCAGTAGCTAGATTGGATTGTGAAAAGAACTGGACAGTGAAAAAATTGGGACGTTGTACGGACGCTAATGACCGAGCAGTTGAGCGCCCACAAACCAATCATCATCATCATCATTACGATGTATGTGGGATCCTTCAATTGCAACGCCCGTACAATGAAAATACGCAAGCACAAATTTTTCAAACTTAATTTGCTCGAAAACTGTTGAGAGTTGAATCTTCCTCTTTACAAATGTTGATGCCTTGTCGTGCCCTACGCATCTTGTGAGTATGACCCACATTTGTTCCCTTGCCAGTACACAGCTCACTTGAAATCACAGTTTAATGCCACCACAGTGTAATACTGCCCCAACCACCCTGCATTCGTGGTGCTTTGGAAGTTTCGAGCAGCCGTTCGCCTGTGTGATGGAGTATCTGAACGCGGCCATCGACCTCCTACGACAAGGAACATGCTTCATCTGACCAGGTGACACCTCTCCATTGATTCACGGTTCAGTCTCCATGATCCCATGGTCACTGCAATCGTAACTGACAAAGTCATTTCCGTAACATGTGAACACGTGTATTCTGTAGTCAGATCTGTCACAGATCGCCACTTAACATTCTTCACAGTCGCCAAACATCAAAATTCCACTTTCGATGATGAGGACGTCCAAACCCGTGTCGCCTACTTGTCGTTTCTCCGTCCTTGAACCTACGTCCAAAGATGCTCATTACAACAGCAAGGGAACAGCCAAACTATTTCACTGTTCCTGAGATACTCATTCCCAGGGACTTGGGACAATCTGTAAAAGTTGCTTATGTCGTTTTTTCCCCACTTGCGTCCCGTATCGCCGGTAGAATGATTCCCATCACGTCTCTGCCCCGCTTATATTTTTTTCCTTACTATGTTACATGCCCGCAAAGCCAACAGGTGGCAATCATTCTCGCGGTGGGTAGTGGTCGTAATGTTTTGGCTCATCAGTGGCACTGGATGGGGACGTGGGGTAGGTGGGGAGGAAACGGGGCAGCTTTCTGATAATGCATCCTGTCAACAATTCTTCTGTGAAAGAGCGTAACAGGATGTTTCTCAAGAGAAAGAATCGTTCAGGACACAGGATACCTTTGACGCACTGCTGTGCCATCGAGTTGTTTGAATCAGTACCAGTGGTAACATGAACCCATGTCCGACGGCTCTTGACAGCATAACGCACGAGATAACATAAGTGAGACTCTCCAAAATATTTGAAGACGATGGTCACCTGAGATACATAGGAATAGAAACCAAGATCTAAGCGTACGTCGCTTAACACGGTTTGATTACAGTGCTTAACTGACCTAGTGGACTAGCTGATTTTTCAGATGTGAGAATGTGAGAATATGACATTAATCTGTATAATCTACGTTATTTCAAAATTATAGTCCATAAAATCTACCTATTGGTTCAGTGTTAAAATTGCGGGACCTCTGGGTTCAAAAACTTTCGTCTTCATACAACTTAATAATCATTAATTTATTTTCCAGAGCAACAACAAAATATTGGCTTAAACCTACTTTAAAACAAGTTCTCTTACTCATACGGGAGCACTGAATAATGATGTAAAATCATTTATAAACGACAGTAAATTAATATAGAACGTGAACAGGAGTCAATAAATGGGGTAGAATGCTCCAGATTTTTAGGTGTGCATGTTGATGAAAACGTGAGCTTTCCGAAGCACATTAATGAAATTCGCAAACGGTATTTTCAGAATTTAAAGCTACGGTTGGACAAGTGTGAAATTTTTCGAAAACGGATATGTTACTTGAGCCACATCCTGTTGGCCGACGGACTGAAGCCACACCCATACAAAGACTAAGTGATAACGGTGTATCCATAGCCCAAAACAATAAAGCCACTTTGAACTGAATTTTAACCAAACAGATTCACAAAGACGTGAGATACGGAATTACGTAATGTTTATTTGTGAAAGAAATACGGAAATAATCTAGTGGTTACAGCGGAACGCAGACTTTGCTACACTGTATTACAGAATTGCTGCAGGTCACAGACCAACGATTTTGGGGGCATCTGAGGTATCTATATAGCTGAAAAAGGTGTCACCGTACACGACAGTAGTTCATTCATCCCAGGCACGGCACCAATCCAAATGCTCCTGTTTAAACTGATGAGAGGTACTTTGGTATTAACCACAGCCTAAGCCTGTAACGGTAGTCAGGTTGCTGTCCGATGACATGATTGACATAGTCCATCTTCTCCTCCAGCCTCCCTCTGACCTTATTTATTGTTGTTGCACGCGGAACCTTGACTGGGAATAGAAGTAAAAATGAATGGGTTTACCGACTGGAATCGTTAGTACACAGGGTATGAAAGAGACTGGTACAGCTGCTGGGCCTGTGAGGATTATTGGTGCTTTAATGACAATACGTCGCATAGTTTCTGATCTACAAACACGCAAATAACAAGGTTAGCCGTAAACACAACTTACCGATTTTCTGTTAAAAATTACTCCAAAAAGGAAACCAAAACCACACTTTTTCACAGCACAGTTTACTATATTATTCCTAGGAGGCAGTTTAACAGAAAGTGTTTACTCTATAACAAGCCTAGGCGAGCTTTCAAAAATAATATAGAATGAAATGAGGTGAAGTGTGGTGGCCCTCAACTACGTACCCTCAGATTCAGAGTTGAAATAATAAACGTTTTGGCTGGTTTCGTTGCCTAGGGGCTGGGATACGTAGTTGCCGCCATACAGGCCAAATACTGCTGAGTCTACAGTATAGAATATGAATATACACATGAATCGAATGGTAGAAGGTTCCTATCACTGGCAATTGCGAATGTAAAGTAGAAATCTATAAATGGAATATTGTAATTAAATAAAATCTGTAGGTACTATCTTAACTTCTTTAAATGATGAGTACGGTAGAAGAAGTACTTTTGAGAGTGTGGTATATTTCAGCAAAACATTTGTTGGTGTTGATGGTCCAGCAGTTAAATAAACTATGAGTTGAATAACAGGGAATCAATAGATTCCTACTTTACATAGTTAGTTATGAACAACAACACAGCTCGCAAGATATTCACTGCTAAACACACACTACGTCTTCACTGTGGAAGCCAATGAAATCACGCAAGTGCCCAAGTCGGCACTCAAAAGTATTTCTATCTCCCACTTCCACGCGCAAACCGCTCCACACTCTCCAAGTCTCAGCTGTGACCGTACGTCTGTCACGCCAACACATCCCTCCCTCTCCCCATGTCCTGTGCCGAACTGTTTTCCCACTTCCATCGAGTCTCCCCATTCACGACCGCTGTGATTGGCTAGAGTGCTCCCGCCATGCCTTCAAGCCAATGCACACTCAGAAACATAAAATACATACGAAATACTGGATTTATATTTAAATAACTTGAAATTAAATAAATATTCCTACATCTGGACCATAAACACGCTCTAACACGCATTATTAGATACATAAACAAATTAAATAAACATATATCAAAAGAATAGAACAAAAGGTAGGACAATAGCCTAATGTCTCTGTGCTTCCTAAAACACAGTAAATATTTAACCAATTTCTTCATGAATAGTATAAATCGGATATAAATAAAGACACAGATGAATAAATATATTTATAAGCATGCTGCTACCGTTTTTTCGTGTAACTGTGGAGTACTTATGGCCTAACGTGATCGATAGTAATCGGCCACTTTGACCTTCTGTAACTCATGTACTATTCAAGTTACATGGCTGTAATTTATACCAATTTAGGTTTACACTAATAGCTTTCTAAAGACACGTAGATCGACGAAATCGGATGAACCATGATTTTTGAAATTCGTTGCTGGGTGTTACTTGTATAACTTATCATCAGATACTATACTTTAAACTAATAAATATATTGAAAAACTGATTACACCATCATAATCATCGTCTAAATAATGGTAATGTGAATGTTTCTTTTTGAGGTATCATGATTCTTCTGGCTACTATTAATATACAAACTGTGAAATGACAGCCATTAAGGCTTCACAAAGCCCGCCATCTTTGGCACTCCCAGCGTGTCTCCTTCATCGACACAGCGTCACAATGGAATTCCCAGCCACGCAGCTGGACGGCCATTGTGCAGCATCACGCGGTTGCTAAGATAACATTTGGCGCCATGTGGCTGCTGCCAGGCCAGACCCGCTGAGAGGCCCCAACTCGGCCACGCCAAATCCGAACAGAATATTTTCAGGGCGCAATGACTTGCTCATTACCTCACACCTATATCTTCAATACTTCATGAACCTTGGCGAAACTCTCTAAAGCCGGCCGGGGTGGCCGAGCGGTTAAAGGCGCTACAGTCTGGAACCGCACGACCGCTACGGTCGCAGGTTCGAATCCTGCCTCGGGCATGGATGTGTGTGATGTCCTTAGGTTAGTTAGGTTTAAGTAGTTCTAAGTTCTAGGGGACTTATGACCACAGCAGTTGAGTCCCATAGTGCTCAGAGCCATTTGAACCATTTTTGAAACTCTCTAAATCATTGATGTTTGTTTGTGTGACAGTGTTTGTTTAAGCAGTCCAGAAAGGATCGAGCTTAAAAGTTGAGTTAAGGTTTCGTTCTTCTGTAATACTCGTCATAAATGACGTAATTATGAAGGAAGTGCCGTTCTTTTGTACATTCTGCAAGAAATGCTTCGATCGAGATTGTCAGCCAGGAAAAAAAAAAGATGCAAGTGTCTCTGTTGGCGGTATCAATTCTGGTAACTTCACCTTTCCACTCGCACAACGTAATCCTGGCGCATCGTATCGAGACTTCGAAGCGTTGCAGTGTTGACAAATATACTTCATCGTTCCGGAGTTGAGCAGTACATCCGCAGCGTAATCGACTGCTGGATAGTGTCTGAACGCCAAACGTTCAGTTCCAACTGTCACGTTTGGTCATCTGTTTTTTTCTTTTTCTTTTTTTTTGCCAATGTTCCGAATTATTTTGTGCATAAGCGAGTCGAACTTGACTGTATCCATTGTTTCGGAATCGTCATGTATAGCTTTGAGAAACTATTATTCGATTTGCCTCCGAACGCTCTCCACGCCCTTCGTCAGTCTCACTAGTGGCATTCTTTCCAGAGAAGTAAACCACTAACTGAAATCAATTGAATGTTTGTAACACACCAAATTAACACGAACTGACATCAGTTCAACCTTTGAAACATACTGAAGATATGATTAGCAACGATAACAAACTGAAATATAGCTTTCAATTGTATTCTTTTTCGCAAAATATCAGTATTCAATGTGGAAATCGTTGTTATGTGATATTCGTTGTTATTGTAAAAACATTTGACAGCAAGAGTGTCAGATTCAGTGTCGCTTGTTTTATGAAAACAGTGTAGTAGACAAATAAGGACAACGTTACATCAGTATACCCTGAGAAACATTCGTGCATTAATCTGTTGCAGACATGGGTATCTAAACAAAAAACCAAAGATAAAAGTAATAATCGAGTTTCGAACACGGGGCGCAATATTAAGAAGCTGTCACACTAACCACTGCACATAATGTAGCCTTTAGAAACGAGTGTCTAAAGGTAAGTCGAGACATGTGTTCTATTATTTTTTTCTGTGCACATTCCGTGTTCTCCTCGTCAGCCGTGAAAGATTGTATAGTCATTTCATGTAGCTGAGACAGGAAATGAGCTTGTTTGTAGCAAGATAAGTGCGACGGACAGTGCGATGAGCTCTGGATCGTGGAGGATTGTTGTTAAAGCTTCCTTCGAAGAGGCAGAGGGAGGTGCGCCAATAGAGATGTTGTTGTTGTTGTTGTGGTCTTCAGTCCTGAGACTGGTTTGATGCAGCTCTCCATGCTACTCTATCCTGCGCAAGCTTCTTCATCTCCCAGTACCTACTGCAACCTACATCCTTCTGAATCTGCTTAGTGTATTGATCTCTTGGTCTCCCTCTACGATTTTTACCCTCCACGCTGCCCTCCAATGCTAAATTTGTGATCCCTTGATGCCTCAAAACATGTCCTACCAGCCGATCCCTTCTTCTAGTGAAGTTGTGCCACAAACTTCTCTTCTCCCCAATCCTATTCAGTACCTCCTCATTAGTTACGTGATCTACCCACCTTATCTTCAGCATTCTTCTGTAGCACCACATTTCGAAAGCTTCTATTCTCTTCTTGTCCAAACTGGTTATCGTCCATGTTTCACTTCCATACATGGCTACACTCCATACAAATACTTTCAGAAACGACTTCCTGACACTTAAATCTATACTCGATGTTAACAAATTTCTCTTCTTCAGAAACGATTTCCTTGCCATTGCCAGTCTACATTTTATATCCTCTCTACTTCGACCATCATCAGTTATTTTACTCCCTAAATAGCAAAACTCCTTTACTACTTCAAGTGTCTCATTTCCTAATCTAATCCCCTCAGCATCACCCGATTTAATTTGACTACATTCCATTATCCTCGTTTTGCTTTTGTTGATGTTCATCTTATATCCTCCTTTCAAGACACTGTCCATTCCGTTCAACTGCTCTTCCAAGTC
The DNA here is from genome assembly GCF_021461395.2 of Schistocerca americana. Taxonomy (NCBI): domain Eukaryota; kingdom Metazoa; phylum Arthropoda; class Insecta; order Orthoptera; family Acrididae; genus Schistocerca; species Schistocerca americana. Next base: position 149,230,526 of record NC_060124.1, read on the forward strand.
ATTTGCTGTCTCTGACAGAATTACAATGTCATCGGCGAACCTCAAAGTTTTTACTTCTTCTCCATGAATTTTAATACCTACTCCGAATTTTTCTTTTGTTTCCTTTACTGCTTGCTCAATATACAATATAATAATAATACAATATAATAGAGATGTACCCTGCAACAACTCGCCACTTAGCACCAAGTCTTCGGCTACCAATCCCAGTTCTGTGTACAGTACGGTTCAAAATGTTCAAATGGCTCTGAGCACTATGTGACTTAACTTCTGAGATCATCAGTCGCTTAGAACTTAGAACTAATTAAACCTAACTAACCTAAGGACATCACACACATCCATGCCCGAGGCAGGAGTCGAACCTGCGACCGTAGCGGTCGCTCGACTCCAGACTGTAGCACCTAAAACCGCACGGCCACATCCGGCCGGCTAGAGTACGGAAAAAGGGACCATGTGTGGAGGCAGGTTAAGAACTTTGCCCCAGACCGTATTCCTCATTATTATATGAACCCAACACTTGGGTGTGAAGGCATGGCATGTTAGTGGGTACAGAGCTTGAAGAGCTTGATTACCTCTGGTTGGCATAGCCACCCATTAGGTTGGCGTTTCATTACTGATGTGATTGGGGCAGTCTTTGTGGCGTATCTAAGAAGGCTCCGGGACGCCATATTCCAACAAGATAACACAAGACATAATATCACCTGTGTTGTATGGACCTACTTTAGAAAGATAACGATCGACTGTTGTCGTGACGGAACACGTTCTCCAGAACTCTCACTCTGATTGTAAACGTTGGTTATGAGTTTTCTAGAGACTGGCAGCTCGTGCCCCCCCCCCCCCCCCCCTCCACCCAACTGTCAGCCAGCCTAACAACTGATTATCTCTGGCGTAGCATATAAGCTTTAGAGAATGATATACAGGTGTCTGACGTTCAGGTACACCTCGAATTTATGCAACGAGCGAGGTGGCGCAGTAGTTAGCACACTGGACTCACATTCGTTTGGATGACCGTTAAAATCACCAGCCGACCATCCAGAATTAATATAAGCATACTAAAGTTACTAATTAAAATTTGTTCCAAGACAGAGATTCAAACCCGGGTCTCCTCCTCACTAGACAGATGCGTTAACCACTACGCCTCCCTGGCACAGTAGCCTTCCAAAACTGCGCAGCCCCCCTAGTACTCCTCCCTCCTCAATCTAAATTCCCATTCACGTCTCAGTCCACTTCATATTCCCACGAAACTGGAACAGCATTGAACTAAACGGAGAACCCTGCCTGATACCTAGGCTTTGGTCCTTTGATCAGTTGAAACTATGTGGTTCCAGGAAGCAGCCCGGTTGACCGTGCGGTCTGACGCACGGCTTTCCTGGCGGGAAGGAGCGCCTGGTCCCGGGCACGAATCCGCCCGGCGGATTTGTGTCGAGGTCCGGTAAGCTGGCCAGTCTGTGGATGGTATTTAGGCGGTTTTCCATCCGCCTCGGCAATTGCGGGCTGGTTCCCCTTATTCCGCTTCGGCTACACTATGTCGGCGATTGCTGCGCAAACAAGTTCTCCACGTACGCGTACACCACCATTACTCTACCACGCAAACATAGGGGTCACACTCGTCTGGTGTGAGACGTTCCCTGGGGGGTCCACCGGCGGCCGAACTGCACAGTAACCCTGGGTTCGGTGTGGGGCGGTGGAGGGGTGAAGGGACTGTGGAAGTCGTCTTGGGGTTGCGGACCACTGTGGCTGCGGCGAGGACGGAGCCTCTCTGTCGTTTCTTGGTCCCTGGTTAACATAACGTAACATCTGGTTCCAGAGTCTTTTTCAAGCCTCAAACATCTGTGACGTATACACGCAGACTGAATGCGTACTACTGTAGTCCGTGCAGTTGGGAAAGGTGTAATAGTTAGCGCATCTTCCTAGTAAACGGGAGATCCGGGTTCGAATCCTGGCCTTGGTACAAAGCATCATTCGTCGCTTCAGACTGCATATATGCATCATAGATGTTTAATACTTGAAAAGGTCTCTGGAACCATAAAGTTTCATTCTGATTTAGGTTTTTCGCCATGCCTAAATCGCTTCCTTCTTCATCCTTCCAAAATCTGAGCTTGTGCTGCGGCTCTAACGACCGCGGTATCAATGGGGACGTTATACTGTCATCTTCTTTTCCGAATCGACAGCCAGCTGGGTTGAACCTATTGTTGCTGCTAGATGCGGCCCACTGCATTTACCCAAAACACGTACAAATTTTATGTGTGCTTGCTACACTGTATGTGCACTATAAGAAACACCTAGTTATTGCTATGATTGCTGCTGCAGACGATTAACATTTTTTTTAAGTATATGTATGGTGCATCTCTCCACGTTTTTATACAGAGTGGTATGATAAGTCTGGCAAATTTTCATGAGCGAATGGAATGTTTTTGCAGGGTCTTCATAGTTGCTAAGCTTGATTATACCGGAGATTACATAAACAATTTTAACCATGTGAAGCCTACAGCTCATTGTTGACAAAATCTTGACTGGTCAGGGTGTCGACTGCGATTGAAAATGGAGTATATCGAGTATCATACTAACTTTGAACTCTGCAACACCATTGAAGACCATTTACCTTTAGTTCAGTGAATTTAAACGTGGTCGGACAAGCACCGAAGCTGAAGCATTCTTCTATTGTCCAGTTGAGGTCACTGCAAAGGAAACCATTGACAAAATCCGTGATATGGTAATGCAAGATCTCGTCATAAAAAAACGTGAGAATGCTGAGATTGTCGACATCTCAACTGAGCGAATGAATAATAATCTGCGAGGAGAAATGGCTATGAAGACGCTTTGTGCGAGGCGGGTGCCGCGATTGCTCACAGTCGCCCAAAAGAGCATTCTGTACAACATTTTAACACGAGGTCTGGCGGTGCTTAGTCGCAATCCACAAGACTCTCTGCATCAGTCTGTGACTTTTGACGAAACCTGACTCCGTCATTACATACCAGAATCGAAACGGCAGTCGAAACAATGGACAAAGGATGGTACAGCTGCGCAGATGAAGGTAAAGATCATATTCCCAGCTGATAAGGTGATTAACACTGTCTTTTGGGAAGAATTCTCATAACTTGGAAAAGTGATTGGTGGATCGTCTGAAACTTGTGTTTGTTCAAAATGGACCAAGGCTGGCACGTAAAAGTGCTCTTTTGCCCGGATACTGCATCATCCCACGCATCAGTGATATCATTGGCAAACGTTCATCAGTTGGGCTTTGAATTCGTTCCTCTTCCATCCTGTTCACCAGACTTATCCCCAACTGACTCCCCCCTGTTCCCTAACTTGAAACTGTGGTTGTTCGGAAGAAATTTTCATCAAATAAGGAAGTGATAGTTTTGGTCAACGAGTATTTAGCAGAGTTCGATAGACACCATTTTTCCGATGGGATAAAAAATCTGGACGATCGCTGGTCCAAGTGTATATTCCACAAAGGAGACGATGCCGAGAAGTGACCTGTTTACGAAATAAACATTTTTCGTGCTTTCTTACCAGTATTACCAAACCGCCCTATGTCTTGGTGGGAGACACTGGGAGTAAGTTCGTGAACTCGAACAGTTCTGGCGATATTATCTCCTGGTGCGCGACGGTTCAAATCTCCGTCCGGTCATTCCGATTAAAGTTTCTCGTGATTCCTGTAAGTCACTGCAGGTAAATACCTGGCTGGTTTCTTTGAAATGGCAAGCATGGTTTCCTTCCCCATCCTTCCCTAAAATAAATTAAATAGAGAAATGATCCGATACTTGCAAAAGCGCAATCGTCACAGCATTTTGTAAGTATCGGAGGGACCTGACGGCGCTTCAAGGCGAATCGTCTGTCCAGGAAATGCCTAGTCTGGCAAGGCCTGTCATCCACAACGAAGATATGCAGAGGGTAATAAGCTGTCTAAGTGGTGCCGGGAACCCACAACAGGACGTCGTGTCGGCTGGCGGTGTTATCTGAACGGTTTATGGCTGTTTACTGTCGCTATAGCCAAGCTGCGCACGGCGTGTCCGCCCAGCTGCTGATGGCTGTACGCCTGGGATAACATGCTACTGTGGTCGTGAATTACGCTGCTCGCTTCTCGGAGCAAGAGCTGGGTTTGGATTTCGATCTAGAGTGCTCGGCTTAGGAATTATTGGCGCCCATACAAATATGTTGTTTCTCTAGTAGCTTACTAGCCTTAAAACATTCCTTCAATTCAAGGTGACCTACAGGAAATGGACACTTAATGAGCAGTAGTATCTTGATTTTTTTAGGATATAAAAGTTATTTCAAATATTAACATCTTGTGTTTGACTTACCTATTCACTTACTAAAAGTTATGTGGTCGAAGTAGCGACCATTCTGTCGAATAAAATTTTCAACTAGCTGCCAGACGTTACTCATAACTTTGACCAACATTCTTTACAATAGCTTTCAGTTCCACTAAACTTCAGAGTTTGTTCAAATGTGTGTGAATTCCTAAGGGACAACACTGCTTAGGTCATCGATCCCTAGACTTACACACTGCTTAAACTAACTTAAGCTAAGAACAACGCACACACCCATGCCCGAAGGAGGACTCGAACCTCCGGCGGGAGGGGCCGCGCAGTCCATGATGAGACGCCCCAAACCGCACGACCGCTACGCGCGGCTTTAGGGTTTGTCAAAGTCACTCCTTTTGATCTACTCACACAAGATAAACTCGCAGGCTGGTGATCTTGGTAGCTACACTCGTCACCAAAAATATTAATGTGGCCTCTAGACATATACTTCCTCACAACTCCCTTGGATGAATTTGCAGTATGCGATGTTGTTCCATTCTGTTAATAACCATGAGTCGTTCTGTTTATTATGCTTCTGCATCTCCGGAAGAAAGAATGTGTTCCGCTTGTGTGCATGAAGTTCTGAGCTCACTGCCACTGTTATGTCCTCCTACTCATAGGCATAACGTCTGATTACACTACCCGCAGCTGCAGCACACCACACAGTCACACGTGCGGAACGAAGAGGCCTTTCGTGAACTATTCATAACGAAGGTTTCCTGTTATTAGCAGTTAGTCTTTGACCTGCTAAACTATCAGAGTTTTATAAAACAGGAATTTTAAATCCGAAAGTAGCATTTTTCTCACAGATTTACAGCTCATCCACGGGGCGCGTGTTACTGTGCAGATATAGAATCGGACTCCTGATTATTCCCTCTCTCGCAATGACGATGTGCTAACATGGAAGAGATGGGTGTCGCGCGTGAACATGAGAGGCGTTGTCGTCCACCATCGCATGGCCACTGAAATAGCGGACGGTCCGGAAGTAAATGAAGTATGCACCGCCTCCCACTCACCACTGACATTATGTGCTAGCAAATTTCACTACACCCTTTTCTGTAGGTCAGGTACTCTCTAACAAAATGGATGGTAATGAAACAACCAATGTCCTTAGCAGTATAAGTCAGTATTTATTAATTAATAGTGTTCTTCACGTGGTAGATATTTTGGGAACATTCATAATAATTGTTAACACATTATGTACCTTCACTTTAATAACTTATTCCCTCATATATTTAACAATGGTCTTACGTAACGAAAGTCATCAACTGACATTGATAGCAGGGAAATATGTTGCAGGGGAAGATTGGCCAGCAGTTTTCCAACATAAATATTCTATGCGAACTGACGAGAAGACACATGCTCAAGGTGTCGCAAAATTAGTCAAGGATCCGTGCGCATTGGGTGGGGAGCTCAGAATTATTTCTTCTTCAACAGGTACTAAATGAGTTGACGAAATCACCGGCCGAATCTCTGTTTCAATCTGTTTAACTACTAAATTTCACAACCCAGCAAGCAACTACAAGTAATTCGTAGATTCGAAACTGCACTCATGAGAACACTAAGTCCAAGAAATCACCACCATCGGAAGTTTGACAGTTGTCAGTCTCCAAATTACGGGGTTACTTACTGCCTACAAGAGCTAAGGTTCACGACAGTAACGATGTCCTATGTCGACGGTGTCTTTGGGGCCACTTTTGTATACTTCCGAGTGCCACGCAATATTGGTAAAAGCCAAATACTGTAACTTCTCCACAAGATATCATTTCGGATTTTTTTTTTCTAAATTTCAATTAGAAATCTAAGAAATTATTATGATATTTTTTTCTGAATGTTTAAATTGCTATCATAACGTTTTATGGAGTTATTACCACTTATTCAGAAATTGCTTAGATTATTTAGAACTTGTTTTTATAAGAATAGTCACAGATATTGCATATGTTACACTGCAAACAAACCGCATAAGACCACACATGGTGTCCCGAAAAAGGTTATTTGACTGTTTTCTTGAAATTCTCTTAAATGATCAATCATGTCATTTTGTCTTCCTAACATGCTTTTTTTTCCTCTTAAATTTCAGTATTCCTCTAGAGAAACGGAAATCAAATAATATGAAAACCAACTAAAATGCCCCATTAGACTTATGTGATACCTGTGACGTCACTGGCTAGTTCGCTACTCCTACTGTCATAATGATAATTCACAATGATAGCTTGTTTTTGAATTTACGTTTCGGAGAATGGGTTACAAATGCTGTGTAGTACCATACTGTACAAATACATCTACAAAAACAACTGAAAAGTTGTTTTTGAGTGTACCAGAGAATGAGAAGACGCATAAAATGTGTTTGCAATGTACTGACAAATTGCCGCCACGTCGACGCACATGTTCACTGACCTAATTAAAAATACGTTCAACTGTGAAGTTAACATTAACTTACCTTCGAGATACGCTCTCTCACTGTTACAAAGAAGGACAGCGTCAGTCAACGAAATGAAAATTGTCGTTTTATCCAACTACACCTCAGCTGTTCGGGGGCTCACTTGTTAGAGTGGTAGGCCATTGAATTTTACGAGCTGATGTCGCTGTTTCGAATCTAACCCGAAAGAACATTTTAACTTATTTGTACACTCCTGGAAATGGAAAAACATTGACACCGGTGTGTCAGACCCACCATACTTGCTCCGGACACTGCGAGAGGGCTGTACAAACAATGATCACACGCACGGCACAGCGGACACACCAGGAACCGCGGTGTTGGCCGTCGAATGGCGCTAGCTGCGCAGCATTTGTGCACCGCCGCCGTCAGTGTCAGCCAGTTTGCCGTGGCATACGGAGCTCCATCGCAGTCTTTAACACTGGTAGCATGCCGCGACAGCGTGGACGTGAACCGTATGTGCAGTTGACGGACTTTGAGCGAGGGCATATAGTGGGCATGCGGGAGGCCGGGTGGACGTACCGCCGAATTGCTCAACACGTGGGGTGTGAGGTCTCCACAGTACATCGATGTTGTCGCCAGTGGTCGGCGGAAGGTGCACGTGCCCGTCGACCTGGGACCGGACCGCAGCGACGCACGGATGCACGCCAAGACCGTAGGATCCTACGCAGTGCCGTAGGGGACCGCACCGCCACTTCCCAGCAAATTAGGGACACTGTTGCTCCTGGGGTATCGGCGAGGACCATTCCCAACCGTCTCCATGAAGCTAGGCTACGGTCCCGCACACCGTTAGGCCGTCTTCCGCTCACGCCCCAACATCGTGCAGCCCGCCTCCAGTGGTGTCGCGACAGGCGTGAATGGAGGGACGAATGGAGACGTGTCGTCTTCAGCGATGAGAGTCGCTTCTGCCTTGGTGCCAATGATGGTCGTATGCGTGTTTGGCGCCGTGCAGGTGAGCGCCACAATCAGGACTGCATACGACCGAGGCACACAGGGCCAACACCCGGCATCATGGTGTGGGGAGCGATCTCCTACACTGGCCGCACACCACTGGTGATCGTCGAGGGGACACTGAATAGTGCACGGTACATCCAAACCGTCATCGAACCCATCGTTCTACCATTCCGAGACCGGCAAGGGAACTTGCTGTTCCAACAGGACAATGCACGTGCGCATGTATCCCGTGCCACCCAACGTGCTCTAGAAGGTGTAAGTCAACTACCCTGGCCAGCAAGATCTCCGGATCTGTCCCCCATTGAGCATGTTTGGGACTGGATGAAGCGTCGTCTCACGCGGTCTGCACGTCCAGCACGAACGCTGGTCCAACTGAGGTGCCAGGTGGAAATGGCATGGCAAGCCGTTCCACAGGACTACATCCAGCATCTCTACGATCGTCTCCATGGGAGAATAGCAGCCTGCATTGCTGCGAAAGGTGGATATACACTGTACTAGTGCCGACATTGTGCATGCTCTGTTGCCTGTGTCTATGTGCCTGTGGTTCTGTCAGTGTGATCATGTGATGTATCTGACCCCAGGAATGTGTCAATAAAGTTTCCCCTTCCTGGGACAATGAATTCACGGTGTTCTTATTTCAATTTCCAGGAGTGTATATTCTCCCACATGTCCGCCCCAGTAGCTGAGTGGTCAGCGTGACGGATTGCCGTCCTCTGGGCCCAGGTTCGATTCCCGGCTGGGTCGGAGATTTTCTCCGCTCAGGGACTGGGTGTTGTGTTGTGTTCATCATCATTTCATCCCCATCCGGCGTGCAGGTCGCCCAATGTGGCGCCGAATGTAATAAGACCTGCGATATGGCGGCCGGACCTGCCCCGCGAGGGGCCTCCCGGTCAATGACGCCAAACGCTCATTTCCATTCTCCCACATGATAACCAAACCACAATCACAAAACTTCACCACACCGATCAGAAACAGAATATTATCGTGTTTTCCTTGCTGTTTATATGCGCTTACATTTGCAATCGCTGTTCACACACTTTACGTTCAAAAACATATTTTCAAGTTAATGTGATAACACACATTTACTTTATTAGAAATAACGATTCTATCTTTGCGCTGTCCACTTAGGATTCTCATTGATTAAACTTTTGCAGTTTCATCATCTTACATAAAGATGAAGTAAGTCTGCTTCAGACGCCAAAGTTAGTTTACACCCACAAACATCAAAGGCGTAATGTTTGTGTCACCTGCATGTTGTACACGCTTTGAACACTGAAGCGCCAAAGAAACTGGTATTGGCATGCGTATTCAAATACAGAGATACGTAAACAGGCAGAATACGGCACTGCGCTCGGCAACGCCTGCATAAAACTACAAGTGTGTGCGCAGGTGTTAGATCGGTCACTGCTGCTACAATGGCAAGTTATGAAGATTTAAGTGAGTTTGAATGTGATCTTATAGTCGATGCACGAGCAATGGGACCCAGAATCTCTGAGGGAGCTATGAAGTCTGGATTTTCCCGTACGACTATTTCATGAGTCTAGCGTGAATATCAGGAATTTGGTAAAACATCAAATGTCCGACATCGCTGCCGCCAGAAAGAGATCTTGCAACAACGGGACCAACGACGACTGAAGAGAATCGTTCAGTGTGACAGAAGTGCAACCCTTACGCAAACTGGTGCAGATAAATGCTCGACTATCAACAAGTGTCAGCGTGTGAACCATTCAACGAAATATCTACTATCTGGGCCTTCGAAGCAGGTGGTCCCTCGTGTACCCTTGGTGACTGCACGACACAAAGCTTTACGCCTCGCCTGGGTTCCGTCAACACCGACATTGGACTGTTGATGACTGGAAACATGTTTCCTGGTCGGGCGAGTCTCGTTTCAAATTGTATCTAGCGGATGGAGACAACCACATGAATCCAGGGACCCTACATGCCAGCAGGGGATTGTTGAAGCTGGTGGAGGCTCTGTAATGGTAGGGGGTGTGTGCAGTTGCAGTGATATGGGGCCCCTAATACGTCTACATACGACTCTGACAGGTGACACTTTCGTAAGAACTCTGCCTGATCACCTACATCCATTCGTGTCCATTGTGCATTCAGACGGACTTGGGCAATTCCAGTAGGACAATGCGACACCTTATACGTCCAGAATTGCTACAGAGTGGCTCAAAGAACACTCTTCTGAGTTGAAACGCTTCCAATGACCACCAAACTCCCCAGACATGAACATTATTGAGCATAGCTGTTATTATTGATGCACTATTTAACGCTATTTAAAATAGCATCTCTCAATCCTTGCGGCCAGCAGCTGTGGCCGAGTGGTTCTAGGCGCTACAGACTGGAACCGCGCGACCGCTACTGTCGCAGTTTTGAATGTTGCCTCGGGCATGGATGTGTGTGATGTCCTTAAGTTAGTTAGGTTTAAGTAGTTCTAAGTTCTAGGGGACTGATGACCTCAGAACTTAAGTCCCATAGTGTTGAGAGCCATTTGAACCATTTTCTTGAGCATATCTGGGATGCCGCGCAACGTGCTGCTCAGATCTCCAACCCCTCGTACTGTTTCGCATTTTTGGACAGCCCTGCAGGATTCATGATGTCAGTTCCATTCAGCACTACTTTAGACATTAGTTGAATCCATGCGACGTCGTGTTGCGGCACTTCTGCTTAATCGCGTGGGCTCTACACGATATTAGGCACGTGTACCTGTTTCTTTGGCTCTTCAGTGTAGCTCTCCGTATAACCTCATCGTCTGGTATTGATAATTTATTATGGGCAAACCGCATCATCCACGAACGATCTTAAAGAGCTTTCGACGGCCTCTACTTCCTCAATCAATAACGGTCCTATTTCATTTCCTTGGTGTACTACGGAAATTACATCAGTTAGTTTTGTTCCATTAAGAGCTACTTGTTGAGATCTATCTGCAAGAAAGTCTTTAAATCAGTCGTAATTCTGGTTCGATACTCTAAAACTTCGAATTTGTTTCACTAAGTGGCAATGCGAGACGACGTCAAATGTCTTTCTGAAGTAAAGGAACTTGGCGTTTACTGGGTTCACCCCTAATCCAACATCGTACTGTCTCCAAAAAACCTCTCTTAAATTCTCTAAATAATCTACTGAAATTTCTTATTTTGAGAGAAATGAAGGGCGATCTGTTTAATTGTAAAAACCATTCACTATAGACGTCACAAATCTTAGTCTCTCTCTGACGCTTCCTCTTATCATCTCTTTCATCTAGTCATGACTATTTTTGTCCTTTGGCCTTGTGCCAACAATTCATGCTAATATTCTCTTCTTTCCAGAACTTGAAGCATATAATCCCCCTCGTCCTCGGTTCTCTAGGAACCTTAGATGGATTTACTACCGGCGGCTTCAAATGGTTCAAATGGCTCTGAGCACTATGCGACTTAACTTCTGAGCTCATCAGTCGCCTAGAACTTAGAACTACTTAAACCTAACTAACCTAAGGACATCACACACATCCATGCCCGAGGCAGGATTCGAACCTGCGACCGTAGCGGTCGCTCGGTTCCAGACTGTAGCGCCTAGAACCGCACGGCCACTCCGGCCGGCCCGGCGGCTTCACGCTCACTTCTTTTCTCTTGTTCTCCACGCATCCTAAGGCTTCAACACGTTTCACCAGATTATCTAATGTCTGTTAATCATAGGACACTACGTCAAACATTGCGTGCTGTTTACGTTAGAGTTTCAACTTGCTTAAAATGTATTGTACCACATGGGCTTCGGCGTACCCCAACCACAATTCCCCCACCTTTCCATTAACTCTATTAACATATCTCGCTATTAACTGATTGCTCCCTTATCCTCTCCAACAATTCTCATGAACTAAATCACGCAATACTCTAAGCAGAATAAACTGCTTATCGTCCTACGAAAATTAATAAAACTGGAACTCTGACTAGTTTCTGTTTGAAACAAGTGGGATAAATCATCCTTTACCTTAACTGCGAGTACGCACAACAACTTCTGATAAGGAATACACGAAACCTTGACTTTATTCTGCAATTCTACCATCATATGTGCCTAACCTCAATACTTGTGTAATGAGACGAATTACCCAGTTCCCCTGACTCCATAACAAATCCTGTAATGGGTTAGGGAGCTTAGTAAGTAATATTGGCGTATGAGATAATTTATCATAATCACTTAGCTGTCACCCTGCCCCCCCCCCCCCCCCCCCCCGTCTGCCAAATCACAACGCCGACATCAATAACTGGCAACCACTGATTAATTTCGTTAATTTTCTTCTTTTGCTTGGCGATTTTAGATCGAGTTTCGCCATTAAGTGCCACCCCATCAAAATAACTCAACGCTGACTGTAGGCGGGAGCTCTTTCAGAAAACGAGTCCTTGTGGGCCCGGAATCCCGCAACGACACAACAGATGGCGAAGACCGTCGAACTTACTTTCCCGTCATCCGAAGGCAGTCACAATCGGTTTATCCATAACTGTGCTTAACTGCTAAATTAGTAATAATTCCTTTGGATCCTTCCAAACCTCTAATTTCTGAGTTATATAACAGCTCATCCATTCTCAAACAAGCTGACTCAAATACATTTCGTGAGGCCATACTGAAACATAAAAATATTACACAGTATGGAATTTCAAACTCAGCGAACTACATGAAAACTACCAGAGAACCACGCTAACTACTATCAAATATACCAGACTGTGAACTTAAACGATTTGGCATTTAAGCATAACAATAAAAAATTACTTCGAAACGGTGGAATTGTGGACTGGGCTGATGGTCTCACACACAGTTTGGACCTTGTTTTGTGCATTTACTCTAAGGAATACTCTTAACAAAACTCACAAGACGCAATTATTTTAACACCACGTACATTAAAGCACTATGTCAATGGGAGGCATATTCAAAATTTACTTAAGGTCAGAAAATATAGCTTTTCTTTAAAATTTCTCGATTCATTTATAAAGAACAGACTAAGATAAAGGTAACCGATTGATAAAATACTACTCTCTAGCCGGCCGCGGTGGTCTAGCGGTTCTAGGCGCTCAGTCCGGAACCGCGGGACTGCTACGGTCGCAGGTTCGAATCCTGCCTCGGGCATGGATGTGTGTGATGTCCTTAAGTTAGATAGGTTTAAGTAGTTCTAAGTTCTAGGGGACTGATGACCACAGATGTTAAGTCCCATAGTGCTCAGAGCCATTTGAACCATTTGAGCCAACTACTCTCAAGACCACAAGACAAAACTCAGTTTGATCAAAGCAGGAAATTCAGAAACTCTTAATGTCTCTCCCACTTAACCGAAAGGTAACAAATTACATTCTATCTTAGTATTTCTTCATTAAACGAATAATTAATTTAATCTTGCTTGAACCAGCGGAACACTTTTGATGAAGGCTTTATCAAAAGATAAGGCGTAAGTACACATCGCAGAATAACAAGGAGTATCCGACGTTTTGCCATCGTATGACGAACCAGTTCAGTTGAAAACAGTCAGACACGACCCAGAAAACAAATCCGTCACATTCTAATAGATCTTATAATTAAATTTTCCCCCAGACATTTTCTTCACATCCATCATTATCGTAAATTCGTCACACATCACGAAGTAGAGACATCTATCAAATAAATAGCGCCAGCAACTACTCAGACTTAGAAAACTGTAGAACGAAATTACTCCCGTGCTCACACCATTCTTGCGTACTGCAGTAAGCTTCAAAAATATGAAACGGAACTTTCAGAGTGAGAACGCCTAATAACTTATTTAGAAGTTTGATACCCGGAAGACAAATACAGCTGGGACGGGCTTCCGTGTACAAAGTATAGAGGCATTCACAGGCCTTTGCCAAAGAGCGCAGACACGGTACGACACCTTATTTCTCACTGCATAAAACACATCACGTCAGATACGTCGCTTTAAACAGCAGATGTTATCCGTCCGCACACTCTTCTTTGCTCCCGAAGTACTGCCAGTGCGGCAATGAGACCCCTCCAGCCGTGCCACAGAGTAAAGAAAAATCAAGGAACGCCCATTGGATTTGTGTACCTGGAAAAAGCGTTCGACTATGTAAAATGGCGCAAGGTGTTCGAAATTCTGAGAAAAATAGGGGTAAGCTATATGGAGTGACGAGTAATATACAATATGTACAAGAGCCAAAAGAGAACAATGGGAGTGGACGACCAAGAAGGAAGTGCTCGAATTAAAAAGATTGTAAGACAGGGATGTTGTCTTTCGCCCCTACTGTTCAATCTGTGCATCGAAGAAGCTGTGATGGAAGCAGAAGAAAGAGTCAGGAGTGGAATTAATATTTAAGGTGATGACATTGCTATACTGAATGAAATTGAAGAATTACATGATATGCTGAATGAACAGCCTAATTAGTGCAGAACATGGAATGAGAGGAAATCGAAGAAAGACTAAAGTAATGGGAAGTAGCAGAAATGAGAGCAGCAGGAAACTTAACATCGGGATTGATGGTCAGTAAGTAGATGAAGTTAAGGAATTCTGCAACCTAGCGAGTAAAATAACCAATGGGGGACGGAGCAAGGATGACATCAAAAGCAGATGTGCGCTGGCAAACAGGGCATCCCCGGCCAACAGAAATCTACTAGTGTCAAACATAGGTCTTAATTTGAGGAAGAAATTGGAGCACAGATTTGTATGACAGTGAAACATGGATTGTGGGAAAACCAGAATAGAAGAGAATCGAAGCATTTGAGATGTGGTGCTACAGACGAATGTTGAAATGTAGGAGGACCTATAACGTCGGGAATGAGGGGGGTTATAAGGAAAGGAAGATGTGGAAAACACCGACATGGTGGATGTGCAGGATGATACAACATCTGTTTGACATTAGGGAATGACTTCCATGGTACTAGAGGGAGCTGTAGAGGGCAAAAACTGTAGAGGAAAACAGAGACTGGAATACATCCAACAAATAATTGAGGTTGTAGGCCGCATCAAATTAGTCACAAGACTGATGAACAAAAAAAAGAAAAAAAGAAAAAAAAAGGAAGTCCGCTTCACTCCGATAGCGTTGGTTTATGTCCCGTGCGCTCCCAGACAATGTCGACTGCACACCGTCTCTCTCTGCTCCCCCGCACCGTTCTGGTGTGTCAAGACCGGCCATTCCCGTCACATGGCGCCGAACCAAGATACCAACAGCCAACCAGACGTGCGGCGAATTTGATATGTTCGGGCCACAGGCAACGAAATACTACTGGCAGAGTGGGCTGTGCATATATCGGAAGGTCAGTAAAGACTCAACTTAGTAGGTAGTTAGGAAGCCTGACTTGCTTCCGAATGCCTCTCCCTTTCTGCTAGAAGTTGTGTGAAGGTTAAAATCAAATGGTATGGTTCCTCCGAGGCGTTATGGACTTCCAGATATGCATAATGAAGATGATCCTACGATGAGAGTAACACTGGCTCTTCAAATTATGAGCGTGCCAGACAGCCTCGTTATTAAGAATTCTTGTGTGCAAATGTCCTCATCAAATATTTACCTCTGTTGTTTTTAATGGCTAGCTCGGAAATTTGTTTGGAAATTTGTGGTAATGTCTTATGGGGCCAACTGCTGAGATCATCGGTCACTGAGCTTACACACTACTTAATTTAACTTAAAGTCACTTACGTTAATGACAACACACGCACACCCGTGCCCGACGGAGGACTCGATCCTCCGACGGCGGGAGTCGCGCGAACCGTAACAAGTCGCCCTAAACCGCTCGGCTACCCCGTGCGGCAATGGCTAACTTATATCACTGAAACTGTCAATTCCGATTTATTAATCAACTTCAATGTGCTGTCCTTACTCACAAAAGTTTCACTTTCAGAATCTTTATCTCTTGCTGGATGAACTTTTGATAAAGAGGTTTCAGCGTTGTTCGAATATGTTACGACTTCGACACACTTTTTATGTAACAAGAATTTCTTGCGCAGATTTATAGCGCTCCCATGGGTAGTCATCAGCGGCCAATTTGTTTAGAGAGGAGTTCGAGTAAAGGCGATGAAATCTGGTAGCTTCAATGTCACAATATTTTGGAAATATGTTGACGACACATTTGTAATGATGTCCCGTGGTGAAGATAAATTACAGGAATGTTTGAACAACCTGAATTCCATCCGCAGTAAATCCAATTCAAAATGGAAATCACAAAGGAGTGTCTTCCATTCTAGGTTAACCTAAAGATGATGACAATTTCGGACATGCAGTATGTCTCGAGCAAAACATACCGGTTTATTTATGTGCATGTAGCTACCAACGTCCTTCCCAGAAGATGAATTTTCTGTGGACCTTGGTTCACAGGGCACACATCATTGCTGACGAGAGCATTATTGGGGATAAACTTCTAAGCTTAACGTTTAGCCAACAGTCTTCTGATGAGTTAGAAGCAGCCCACCTTCTGTGCCAACTTCTTCGTTTAAGAGTAGCAGTTCTGCCATTCATCCTGACTTCTTGTTTCCTAGATGTATTCCAATCTCTGACTTCCTCTACAGTTTGCACCCTGTAAGTAACGGGAAATTTAGTCTCTTATTCCTTAACACACACCAATCATATTGCCCCTTTTCCTTTCACCACCGATACTGCGGAGACCCTCTTCATTTCACGTCTTATCGGTCCACCAAACTTCCAACGTTGTTTTGCAGCACCACATCTCAAAACGTTTGGATTCTTTACTGTTCCGAAGTTTCTACTGTTCATGATTCATTACCGATACGAGATGCACTTCAAATTACGTTTTCAGATATTTCTTCCTGACGTTACGTCCTACTTTTGACACTAGCAGAGTTCTCCTTGCCAGGAATGTCTTTTTCGCCTGTGCTAGTTTGCTTTTTATGTCCTTTTTGCTTAGTTTGTCATGTATTATTTTGCTTACCAGGTAACAGAATTTGTTATCTTCGTCTACTTCGGGATTACCAATGCTGACGTTCTCACTATTCTCATTTCTGCTACTTCTCATACTTTCTTTTTTTATCATATCCTCAATCCGTATTCTGTATTCAGTAGACTTTATTTCATTGAGCAGATCCCATAATTCTTCCTCACGTTCACTGAGGATAAGAGCGTCATCAGAAATACACCCTTGCACCTTTATTTTATTTTTCTCATTACTTCTTCGATATTTAAATTGAACAGTAGGGTGAAAAGGCTGCACCCCTGTCTCATACACTGTCTATCCAAGCACTTCAGTCTTGGTCATCCAGTATTATTGTTGCCTCTTTGTCCTTGTACTTATTGTGTATTATCCGTAATTCGCTACGGTTTACTCCCATTTAATAATCAGTTGAGTTCTGCTTTCAGGCTTCCTGGGTCGCAACACTGAAAGTCAGACATCAGGCTTCACTACCCCTATGGCGCGTTTCGGAATTTATACATCATCAGATATCCATAAACGATTGCTGCTCGTAGGCAGGGCGTTTCAAGTTGTCTGTGATATCTGATCATGGATAAATTGTGAAACTCACTAAACTCATTTCTTAAATGATGCCTCAGTTTAATCATTGTGACCCAGTCAGACTGATTGCAGAACTACTGATTATTATAATAATGGTCGCCACCCTGCTGCATGACTTGATATCACATTTATTTTACTCCTATTTTGTCAGAATTTTGAACACCTTGCACCACTTTATGTTGTCGAACCTCTTTTAGAGGCCGACAAATACTCCATCGATACGTGGCGCCGTTGCGGCCAGTCGCTTATCTGTGTTCATTTAAGATCTCTGCGATCGTCTCTGTATCGCGTGGCCGCGGTTTTCCTCTTTTTTTGCTTTCCGGCTATTTAAGCGCACGACGCTGTGGCGAGAGGGTTGGTTGGGGTCGGTTGGTTGGCTCTCTGGTGTGCAGTTTGGTTGTCGACGGTCGCTCCTTGCGCATGCTCAGCCTCTTTCTGTCAGTGGGCAGTGGGGCTGCGGATGGAGACGTGTGTGCGGTCGGCGAGTGTGTACTGCGTCCAGTTTGAGGGGGATGTTCTCGTCTGTGCTGCTAAACGATGTGAACCTGTGACAGTGGCCTTGCACTGTATCAGCCTGCAACCGTATATGCTACAGAATCAAACGTTGGGAATTATTCACATACTTAAAGTCCTGAAGTATACGTGTATATTGAATTACGTGCCGTTTGCAGTTAATGGCTCTGCCAGTATTTTGACGCCCATGTTATGTATCGTGATCACCACTGATCCACAAATAATTGAACAGTGGTTGTTCTTGTTGTGGTCTTCAGTCCTGAGACTGGTTTGATGCAGCTCTCCATGCTACTCTATCCTGTGCAAGCTTCTTCACCTACCAATACTTACTGCAACCTACATCTTTCTGTATCTGCTTAATGTATTCATCTCTTGGTCTCCCTCTACGAGTTTTACCCTCCACGCTACCCTCCAATGCTAAGTTTGTGATCCCATGATGTCTCCCAACATGTCCTACCAACCGGTCCCTTCTTCTTGTCAAGTTGTGCCACAAACTCCTCTTCTCCCCAATTCTATTCAATACCTCCTCATTAGTTATGTCATCTACCCATCTAATCTTCAGCATTCTTCTGTAGCACCAAATTTCGAAAGCTTCTATTCCCTTCTTGTCCAAACTATTTATCGTCCATGCTTCACTTCCATACATGGCTACACTCCATACAAATGCTTTCAGAAACGACTTCCTTACACTTAAATCTACACTCGATGTTAACAAATTTCTCTTCTTCAGAAACGCTTTCCTAGCCATTGCCAGTCTACATTTTATATCCTCTCTACTTCGACCATCATCAGTTGTTTTGCTCCCCAAATAGCAAAATTCCTTTACTACTTTAAGTGTCTCATTTCCTAATCTAATTCTCTCAGCATCACCCGACTTAATTCGACTACATTCCATTATCCTCGTTTTGCTTTTGTTAATATTCATCTTATATCCTCTTTTCAAGACACTGTCCATTCCGTTCAACTGTTCTTCCAAGTCCTTTGCTGTCTCTGACAGAATTACAATGTCAACTGCGAACCTCAAAATCTTATTTCTTCTCCATGGATTTTAATACCTACTCTGAATATTTATTTCGTTTCCTTTACTGCTTGCTCAATATACAGATTGAATAACATCGGGGAGAGGCTACAACCCTGTCTCACTCCCTTCCCAACCACTGCTTCCCTTTCGTGCCCCTCGACTCTGTTACCTGTCTGAATAACGTTGCCTGTTTTGGACACACTTGAGATACTGACAAGGAGTGTATATATAAGCATGAGTCTGTGCACTCTGAAAGAACCACAGGTTCGATTTTCTGGCACTTCTTTCTGCCTTTTGCTATTAAATGTAATCCATCTATAGTAGCATTCTTTTGTAAAACTAAGAGGTCTATTACATTGTTTTTATTCTGGCATATAATTAGTGTTTAGGATTATAAGACAGAGTATGTGATCTGGTTTCTACACATTCTGCAGTGTTCTCATGGTAAATTTTTATGTATCGTAGTTCCTGTGCAAAGGAAGTGTGAACTGTTGGTGTAGACGGTGATTGCAAGAGATTTAATTTGGCTGCAAATAGTAAATGTATTCCTGTTTTGAAATTTTTCTCATGTTTTAAGGATTGTGCTACTCTTCATACTGCCCAGTTGCTGTGTGGTTTTATGTTGTTGTTTCAGTGTTACAATCAACGGTGCGCGTCTTCCGTTGTAGCTGGTCGTTTAACTGGGGGTCGACGCTTTGGTGGCGGCCAGTTTATATTGTAATGGATAGCGCTGTCGCTGTGTTTATCAGTAGATTCCAGTTCTTTGGCGAATTTGAGTATTTTATTATTTGGTCCTGGTGACGACAAGGCGTCCGTCTTTCCTTCTTCACCGTCCCTTTCAGCTTTCATTCAGGCTCGATCTGAGTTGTAGTTTCGCGCACCTCTAATGTGCCATCATTTATCAATGAAAGTTTGTAGTACTTGAAAGATGCCTTTCATTGTATTGGATTTTTTTAGATTTTGTGAGTTGTTTCTGTAGTAATATCTTAAGAGGTGGCCTACTTCTGTGGGAGTTATTCTCAGTAAACCGTTTATTGTTTCTATGATTCTTAAGATTTATGTAAAGAAGGTTTTAAAATTATTTATTGTCTGGGGAAGGGCTCTGACGCCCGTATTCATTTTCTCTGTTCACTAATGTTTCAAATTATTGGGCAATTATGTATACAGGGTGGTCCATTGATCGTGACCGGGCCAAATATCTCAAGAGATAAGCGTCAAACGAAAAAATTGCAAAGAACTAAACTTGCCTAGCTTGAAGGGGAAACCAGATGGAGCTATGGTTGGCCCGCTAGATGGTGCTGCCATGGGCCAAAAGGATACCAACTGCGTTTTTTAAAATAGGAACCCCCATTTTTATTACATATTCGTGTAGTACGGAAAGAAATATGAATGTTTTAGCTGGACCTCTTTTTTCGCTTTGTGGTACATGGCGCCGTCTGATAATTCACCCTCCGACTCGCGACTTGTTGAACGTTATTTCTTCATTTATTACTCCATATTTTCCTCTTATATGGCACTCCCCTCCCGGAAATCCGAATAGGGGACGAATCCGTAATCTTTTGCCGATGAAGAGATCATCACGACACATTTACAGGCCACATTCCCTATGGGTAAACTCTGTGTGTTTTCATACACCGTGATTTCCATTGCCCTCTGCATTGTCACGCCATTGATAATTTCTGAATCTTCTGCCTTTTAGGGTTGGTTTCCCACACCAAGGATAAGAGAGTGCCCTGCACCTCGGTCCGCTCCTCTGCTCTTTTGACAAAGCCGTTTCCACAACGAGGTTGACTTCTTAGGCTGATGATTTTTATTAAGTGAGTGGCTTCGAAACCTAGGCACAAGACGTTCTGATAATTAGTCAGAGACGCCCTAGACAAGGCATACTAGCCGAAGAATACGCAAAAAGGTTTTAATCTATGAGTTCATTGTCATATTTGGGAAGCCTGTCGTAAAAAACGGGACGGATCCTCAGTAAGCACAAAGTAAGTCATATTTCGCTCTGCAACGTTGACAGCACCTCGAACGAGTGACAACGTTTCCGATCACCTTTCCCGTCATTTGTCTTGTGTAATTCTTATTTGAAGCTTTGGTTGTCCAGTTGTTACGAAGGAGCATGAGAAAGTAAGTTACACATGTCGCATCAAGCTAAAACCACTGTGCAACGAGAGCGGCCCGTTCTCAGGACAGATTGCATGTGTCTTGTTTCCTTGCAGACACACCTGTGCTACGGAACCGATAACAGCTGTATCAATATGTGGGACTGAAATGGTGCGGCAACTGAAAACGTACTCCAAGCTTGAAGTATGCGGGACAGTACGATTCCTGTGGGAAAAAATTCTAAATTGCACACAGCCTGACCGTGAAGTTCTGGCAGTCTATGGGCCAAAATGCAATGTCGCGCCCAGCCGTTAAAGATTGCTTAGGTCCGTTAAAGATTGCTTGATGGTCTGGAAGTCTTTCATAGTCAAACAGACAACTGGCTCAGTCCATGCACAATTTAAGTAAAAGAGAAAGCAATCTCACCTTTGAGAAGTAATGGAACGAGGGGCTTTCTTTAACAAACATAAAAAGACACCGCCTCAGTGCAGCTCATAATGATGCATCGAATTCTCATCTTTGATTGACTTGGCAATCACAGATTCAGTTTGTAGTTCTTTGTCGCCGATCATCGTCTCTGGTGCTTGTGTACCTGTGGCTGCAGGAGCTGTGTTGAGGTCCGCGGGTTTAGGTAGATGAAGCGAATGTTGGAGCGTCAGTCCTTTGACTCTCTCTCAAGATAATTATCAAGGTGTTGATGGTGCTGATGGAAAGATTACAACAATACAGGTAACGAAAAACCATCAAACAATTGAAAGTAATGACTTTTCGCGAGTCACTCACAGCAAATAATTATAATGGAAGTTCCGTTCTTAGTTTCTTAGGAGGGAAGGGCATAGGGGGTATTAATTGTGATGGGCAACGGACCTCTGCGGCGTCGTAACGTATGTTAAGCTTGTGTCGGCAAGCGTAGCCGGCCTAGTTGTTAGCCGCAGCGCAAACAGGATTTAATGAAAACCACAGGGCAACCAATAGTGGTAAGCCGTGGTGGCTCTTCCGTAGAGCAAATTCCAGAGCCCGCGAATAGTCCCTGAAAGTTGCACCAATTCAAACACTAAACTGTTAACAACTTCGGTATCACTGTGTATGAGGCCGGAAAACCAATTGTCACAGGTAATCTACTGTGATGTAAGAACAAAGGGACTTCAAAAAATAATTTATTCATAGTTATTGGAGGCAAAGTACATTCGTGTTCATAAAGAGAACACCACGAACTATTAGCGATAGGACGCTCATATTTCCATATGTTCATTAATCCGTTCTGCAGAAATGATCAGCATTTGAACCATGTAGGCCTGCGGGTTCAAAGTCAATATCGATATCGCGGCGCAACGCTACCTACAGACAGAAAATCCTAGGAAGTTCTGGTCTTGCGTTAAATCAGTAACTGGATCGAAACAGCATATCCAGACATTCTGGATGATAATGGCATAGAAACAGAGGATGAGTCGCGTAAAGCTGAAATACTAAACACCTTTTTCCAAAGCTGTTTCACAGAAGAAGACCGCACTGCAGTTCCTTCTCTAAATCCTAGCATGAACGAAAAAATGGCTGACATCGAAATAAATGGCTAAGGAATAGAAAACCAACTGAAATCACTCAACAGCGAAAAGTCCTCTGGACCTGACGGGATACCAGTTATATTCTACTCAGAGTACGCGAAAGAACTTGCCCCCCTTCTAACAGCCGTGAACCGCAAGTCTCTAGAAGAACGGAAGGTTCCAAATGATTGGAAAAGAGCACAGGCAGCTCCCGTTATCAAGAAGGGTCTCCGAGCACATTCGCAAAACTTACGCTTATATCTTTGACATCGATCTGTTGTAGAATTTTAGAACATGTTTTTTGCTCGCGTATCATGTCATTTCTGGAAACCCAGAATCTACTCTGTAGGAATCAACATGGATTCCGGAAACAGCGATCGTGTGAGACCCAACTCGCTTTATTTGTTCATGAGACCCAGAAAATATTAGATACAGGCTCCCAGATAGATGCCATTTTCCTTGACTTCCGGAAGGCGTTCGATACAGTTTCGCACTGTCGTCTGATAAACAAAGTAAGAGCCTACGGAATATCAGACCAGCTGTGTGGCTGGATTGAAGAGCAATGTGTTGTTCTCAATGGAGAGACGTCTACAGACGTTAAAGTAACCTCTGGCATGACACGGGGGAGCGTTATGGGACCATTGCTTTTCAGAATGTATATAAATGACCTAGTAGATAGTGTCGAAAGTTCCATGCGGCTTCTCGCGGTTGATGGTGTAGTATATAGAGAAGTTGCAGCATTAGAAAACTGCAGCGAAATGCAAGAAGATCTGCATCGGATAAGCACTTGGTGCAGGGAGTGTCAACTGACCCTTAACATAGACAAATGTAATGTATTGCGAATACATAGAAAGAAGGGTCCTTTATTGTATGATTATATGAAAGCTGAACAAACACTAGTAGCAGTTACTTCTGTAAAATATCTGGGAGTATGCATACTGAACTATTTGAAGTGGAATGATCATATAAGATTAATCGTTGGTAAGGCGGGTGCCAGGTTGAGATTCATTGGGAGAGTCCTTAGAAAATGTAGTCCATCAGCAAAGAAGGTGGCTTACAAAACACTCGTTCAACCTATACTTGAGTATTGCTCATCAGTGTGGGATCCGTACCAGGTCGGGTTGGCAGACGAGATAGAGAAGATCCAAAGAAGAGCGGCGCGTTTCGTCACAGGGTTATTTGGTAAGCGTGATAGCGTTACGGAGATGTTTAGCAAACTCAAGTGGCACACTCCGCAAGAGAGGCGCTCTGCATCGCGATGTAGCTTGCTGTCCAGGTTTCGAGAGGGTGCGTTTCTGGATGAGGTATAGAATATATTGCTTCTCCCTACTTATACCTCCCGAGGAGGCCACGAATGTAAAATTAGAGAGATTCAAGCGCGCACGGAGGCTTTCCGGCAGTCGTTCTTCCAGCGACTGGAACAGGAAATGGAGGTAATGACAGTGGCTCGTAAAGTGCCCTCCGCCACACACCGTTGGGTGGCTTGCGGAGTATAAATGTAGATGTAGATCTAGATGTACGGTAAAACACGACTGCGGTTTTCGTTGGCACTATAAAACGAAGGTAATGGATCAAGGGAATGTGATGCATCCATCCGGGAAACTGCTGCTAGGATGAAGTGTTTCGGCAGCGCAACGGAGGTGTGCAGACCGTCCATGGATGGCCGTAGACCACGACAAGATGGGTCAGGTCGCAGTACCCAAATCACTCCACGAGAAAATCGGCACATCATCTGAATGGCACTGTAGGCCAGTCCTGTGTCCTCCTTGGCTCTGGCGCAACAGTGAAACAGTGTAACTCATGATATAGTATCAGGGGTGACAGTCCGTTCCCGTTTATTACGAAGTGGGTTACGTGCGCATCGTCCACTTCTCCGCCTACCTTTGAAGAATGTACAGAAACATCTAGACGGCAATGGTGTATCGAACGACGTCAATGGGGAAGGAAATGGCATCAGATAGTGTTTTCGGACGAATCTAGGTTTTGTTTGTTTGAAAATGATGGTCAAACTTTGGTTCGCCACAGAGAGAGGGAGAAGAAATACAGTGACTGAATTCGCACAAGACATATAGCGCCAGCCTTGTGATTCACTGTGCTATTGGGTATAACGACAAATCACAGTTGGTACGTGTCCAGCTCACTGTCACCAGTGTGACTTACGTGAATGATAACCCTGTGACCCGTAGCCATATCCTTTCCGCACATCGCCCCAGACGCCATTTGTCAGATAGACAATGCACGACCTCATATTGCTGCACGAACTCGTACGTTCTTGGTGTCGCAGGTTGTCAGCCTTTTGAACTGGCCGCCGTATCACCACACGTGTCACCTATCGAAAATCTATGGGATATGGTGAAACGACAGGTGCAGTGCTGTGTTCCAACGTCAACTACCACTGACGAAACAGGTCAATGTAGCATGGGTGATTATACACTACTGGCCATTAAAATTGCTACACCAAGAAGGAATGCAGACAATAAACGGGTATTCATTGGACAAATATATTATACGAGAACTGACATGTGATTACATTTTCACGCAATTTGGGTGCATAGATCCTGAGAAATCAGAATCCAGAACAACCACCTCTGCCCATAATAACGGCCTTGATACGCCTGGGCATTGAGTCAAACAGAGCTTGGATGGCGTGTGCAGGTACAGCTGCCCATACAGCTTCAACGCATTACCACAGTTCATCAAGAGTAGTGACTGGCGTATTGTGACGAGCCAGTTGCTCGGGCACCATTCACCAGACGCTTTCAGTTGGTAAGAGGTCTGGAGAATGTGCTGGCCAGGGCAGCAGTCGAACATTTTCTGTATCCAGAAAGACCCGTACAGGACCTGCAATACGCGGTCGTGCATTATCCTGCTGAAATGTAAGGTTTCGCAGGGATCGAATGAAGGGTAGAGCCACGGGTCGTAACACATCTGAAATGTAACGTCCACTGTTCAAAGTGCCGTCAATGCGAACAAGAGGTGATCGAGACGAGTAACCAATGGCACCCCATACCATCACTCCAGGTGATACGCCCGTATGGCGATGACGAATACATGCTTCCAATGTGCGTTCACCGCGATGTCACCAAACACGGATGTGGCCATCATGATGCTGTAAACAGAACCTGAATTCATCCGAAACAATGACGTTTTGCCATCCGTGCACCCAGATTCGTCGTTGAGTACACCATCGCAGGAGCTCCTGTCTGTGATGCAGCGTCAAGGGTAACCGCAGCCACGGTCTTCGGGCTGATAGTCCATGCTGCTGCAAATGTCGTCGAACTGTGCAGATGGTTGTTGTGTTGCAAACGTCCCCATCTGTTGACCCAGGGATCGAGACGTGGCTGCACGATCCGTTACAGCGATGCGGGTATGACGCTTGTCATCTCGACTGCTAGATACGAGGCAGCTGGCAACCAGCACGGCGTTCCGTATTACCCTCCTGAACCCACCGATTCCATATTCTGCTAAGAGTCATTGGATCTCGACCAATGCGAGCAGCAATGTCGCGATAGGATAAACCGCAATTGCGATAGGCTACAATCCGACCTTTATCAAAGTCGTAAACGTGATGGTACACATTTCTCCTCCTTACACGAGGCATCACGACAGCGTTTCACCAGGCAACGCCGATCAACTATCGTTTGTGTATGAGAAATCGGTTGGAAACTTTCCTCATGTCAGCACGCTGTAGGTGTCGCCACCGGCGTCAGCCTTCTGTGAATGCTCTGAAAAGGTAATCATTTGCATATCACAGCATCCTCCTCCTGTCGGTTAAATTTCGTGTCTGTAGCAAGTCATCTTCGTGGTGTAGCAATTTTAATGTCCAGTAGTGTAACATAGGACGCCATTCGCGACTTATGCTCGTCGATGCCATCACGCAAGGAACGAGTTATCATGGTGAATGGTGGAGCCTTCTGCCTACCAGGCAATAAGACACATACTGAACCGAGGTGACTGAAATGCTAATTACTTTTGAAAAACGTACGATTGTACATGTCCTGTGTATATGGACGTGCTGTCTCTGGTCGTTCTAGATGTTCTGTTTTTCCTTAACTTCAGTGTAACTTTTATTGAATACTGCACTAGTCTTCTGACAACTACCTTTCAAGATAGTTACCAGAATCTTGTAAACAGTACTCGGAACTTTCTGGCAGTGGTTAAGTTCCTGGACGATAGAAATTCGTTCCATTCGGGGACCACCGTGTGGGCGCCATCTCAGTCAGAAAATATTTACTCCCCAAATATTCTTCTTCCTTTGCCTGAACATTTCGTCTGTTGTCAAGGTCGAAGGCGTTCCTTCCCGATCAGCATCACCTACTTCTATGTGATCTTGGAGGAATTGTTGGCAAATTTTCACTACGGCTGGGCACGACATGGTATTTTGGCCCATAGACTGCCAGAACTTCACGGTCAGTGTGTGTCCAATTTAGAATTTTTTCCCACAGGATTCGTACTGTCCCGCATACTTCAAGCTTGGAGTACGTTTTCAGTTGCCACGCCACTTCAGTCCCACTTATTGATACAGCTGTTATCGGTTCCGTATCACAGGTGTGTCTGCAGGAAGCAAGAGACATGCACTCTGTTCTGAAAACGCGCCGCTCTCGTTGCACAGTGGTTTTAGCTTGAGATGTCATGTAATAAACGGCAACCAAAGCTTCAAATAAGAAACACACAAGAAAAATGACGGGAAATGTGATAGGAAATGTGGTCATTGGTTCGTGGACATTTCAAAGTCTGCTTCACCAAAGTGAAGAAACTGTTCGCACGTATCGTGGCTAGCGATACAGGTTCAAACCATGCGCCAGTGATGAACATTTAGATATTGTGTTGTTCATCTGGACCAATTCATGGCTTTATTTGTAATTATGAATAGTTTCTATAAGACCACAAGGTTTGCGTCCTTGGCTAGATTGGCAGTGATTGATGCTCTATCATCAAGAAAAGAGAGCGATGCGAGCGCTTTCACTGTTGTTCGTTACAGAAAGTTCAAAATACTGAAACGAAGTTTTCCGCAAATGACAGTACGCATATAATTTTGCTGCGGTTAATGCTTTTAACTCCGGCATCAAAAGAGACATTGAAGTAGACATGGCTTTTCTGATGGAGTGACAACTCAAATTAACAAGATTAGAAATCTCTCGGGAAGTTGAATATAGTAACATGGTGACATACGCCAGAGCTGACACACACAGTGGTTACGGTTACTACAAGCGACACCACAAGTTGGTTCAAATGGCTCTGAGCACTATGGGACTTAACTTCCGAGGTTATCAGTCCCCTAGAACTTAGAACTACTTAAACCAAACTAACCTAAGGACACCACACACATCCATACCCGAGGCAGGATTCGAACCTGCGACCGTAGCAGTCGTGAGGTTCCAGACTGTAGCGCCTAGAACCGCTCGGCCACCCCGGCCATCCCGCAAGTGGGGAAACTGGGCCAAATTTCTAGTAGTTTATTGTCGAGTTGAGATTTTGACAAATGTTTCAGTCGTATCTTACAGAAACTAGCAATACGGCAATAAACAGCATTTTAAACAAGCCGCTAACGGCA
This sequence comes from Schistocerca americana, assembly GCF_021461395.2. Lineage (NCBI taxonomy): Eukaryota > Metazoa > Arthropoda > Insecta > Orthoptera > Acrididae > Schistocerca > Schistocerca americana. The sequence goes on from NC_060124.1 coordinate 149,258,406, forward strand.
ATCAAGTAATTTACAGCAATACAACAAATTTAAAATTTTTTTTTAAAAAAACACAGAAGCTAGCAGTACGGCAATAAACAACCTTTTAAAGCACGCCGTTAACGGCAATCAAGCAATTTATAGCAATACAACAGTTTAAAAAAATTTTGTTTTTCAATCACAGAAGCTAGCAGTACGGCAATGAACTTTTTTTTAGATTAGATTAGATTTACTTTCATTCCAATTGATCCGTAGTGAGGAGGTCCTCCAGGATGTGGAACATGTCAGAAAAACAACAATACATGACAAATATTTAAACTAAAACAAATAAGCTAATGTACCATTCCACAGGTCCCAAGTGGAATGATCGTCATTTTTTAATGAACACTAAGAGTCATTTTACAAATACTATTGCACTGAATTTAAAATAAAAAAGTTTTTTATTTATTTATAAGGTAAGAAACATGTAATACAACAACTGTAATACTTATTTACAATGAACACATTACTACACTGAAATGGTGCAGAAGTTAGATTATACTTACACACACACACACACACACACACACACACACACACACACACAAATTTTCAGTGAACACATTACTGCACTGAAATTGTGCAGAAGATATGTTGTACTTATATACAAATCAGTTGGTTTTCCTCAGAAATTCATCAATGGAGTAGAAGGAGTTGGCCACCAATAAATCCTTTAGGCTTCTCTTAAACTGAATTTCATTGGTTGTTAAGCTTTTTATGGCTGCTGGCAAATTATTGAAAATGTGTGTTCCTGAATAATGCACACCTTTTGTACAAGACTAAGTGACTTTAAATCCTTGTGAAGATTATTCTTATTTCTAGTATTGATTCCATGAATTGAGCTATTGGTTTGAAAAAGTGATATATTTTTAATGACAAATTTCATTAAGGAATAAATATATTGGGAAGCTGTAGTTAGTATCCCTAGTTCCCTAAACAGGCTTCTGCAGGATGTTCTTGAGTTCACACCACATATAATTCTTACTGCACGTTTTTGTGCCCGGAAAACTTTAGCTTGGCTTGATGAATTACCCCAGAAAATAATCCCATATGACATTATGGAATGAAAGTAAGCATAGTATGCCAGCTTTTTCATTTTTATATCCCCTATGTCTGACAAAATTCGCATTGCAAACAGAGATTTGTTAAGACGCTTCAGCAGTTCTGTGGTGTGCTCCTCCCAGTTGAATTTATTATCAAGCTGTAATCCCAAGAATTTAACACCGTCCACTTCTTCTATCTTCTTGTCATCATATGTTAGACATATACTCTTGGGACACCCCTTACAAGTTCTGAACTGCATGTAGTGTGTTTTTTCAAAGTTTAGTGACAAAGAATTGGCTAGGAACCAGTGATTAATGTCTACAAATATTTTATTGGCTGATCTTTCTAAGACTACACTTGATTTGCTATTTATTGCAATGTTTGTATCATCAGCAAACAAAACAAACTTGGCATCTGGTAATATTACTGATGAAAGGTCATTGATATACACAAGAAAAAGTAAGGGCCCCAAAATGGAACCTTGTGGGACCCCACATGTAATTAGTTCCCAGTTGGATGATGCCTGATAGCTTGATACATGTCTCTTTCCTAACAACACCCTTTGTTTCCTGCCAGAGATATAAGATTTGAACCATTTTGCAGCATTTCCTGTTACACTATAATATTCTAGTTTACTTAAAAGGATATTGTGATTTACACAGTCAAATGCCTTTGACAGATCACAAAATATACCAGTTGCCTGCAATTTTTTGTCTAATGAATTAAGTACATTTTCACTGTAAGTGTAGATAGCCTTCTCAATATCAGAACCTTTTAGAAATCCAAACTGTGACTTTGACAGTATGTTATTTGAGATAAGATGGTTATAAAGACGACTGTACATTACTTTTTCGAGAATTTTTGAGAATGCTGGCAACAGTGAAATTGGACGGAAATTTGATGCTATTTCTTTATCTCCCTTCTTAAACAGTGGCTTAACTTCAGCATATTTCAGCCATTCGGGAAATATTCCACTGATAAACGACTGGTTACACAGATAGCTTAATATGTTACTTAGCTCAGAATCACATTCTTTAATTAACTTTGTTGATATTTCATCATACCCACTAGATGTTTTTGATTTTAAAGATTTTATGATGGACATTATTTCTGTTGGGGTAGTGAGGGTCAAATTCATATTATGGAAGTTACTTGAAATGTCTGGTCTAAGGTAATCCATAGCAGCATCTACCGAACCTGACAACCCCATCTTTTCAGTAACAGTTATAAAATGTTTGTTAAAAAGTTCTGCAACACTATAAACATCTGTCACCAATGCATCATTTACTCTTAATGCTATTTGTTCCTCTTCATGTCTGGTTCTACCGGTCTCCTCCTTCACTATATCCCATATTGTCTTTATTTTGTTATCTGATATGACTATCTTTTCCTTGTAATATATTTGCTTTGACATCCGTATTACAGTCTTTAATATTTTGCAGTATTTCTTATAATGTGCTATAGCATCAACATTGGAAATGTTTCGGATTGACAGATACAGTTTTCTTTTTGTTTTACAAGATACCCCTATTCCTCGAGTAATCCATGGCTTCTTTGTAGACTTTGCTCTAACCTTGGTAAGTTTTGGGGGAAAGCAGTGTTCAAATAAGGTAAGCACTTTATTAGCAAAAATGTTATATTTTTCATTCATGCCATGAGCACTGTAAACATCAGTCCAGTGAATGTCTCTGAGGAGTGTCCTAAAATAATCAATTTTTGGCTTACTGATTACCCTCTTGAGCTCAGATTTAACAGATTTTATATCTTGTTCAGTATTAACATTTAACAGAAGGAACTGCATGTCATGGTCTGAGAGGCCATTGACTATTGGTTTTGTAATATAATTTTGTTCATTTGACTTTTCTATAAAGATATTATCAATGGCTGTTTGTGAGCAAGTGGTTATCCTAGTGGGGAACTTTACTGTGGGAATTAAGTTGAATGATAGTGTTACTAACTCAAATAGGTTCTTATTGGGAGAGTCTTTAAGGAAATCTACATTGAAATCACCAGCAACCACTATTTCTTTGTTTTTGGTTGTTAAATGGGCCAGTACAGCTTCAAGGTGGTTTACAAACAGATTAAAGTTACCTGCAGGTGCTCGATATACACTTAATATTATGAAAGATTTTTTGTGAAATTCTAATTCTGTTGCACATGCTTCCATATGCTGTTCTAGGCAAAATTTATGAATGTCTATGTTCTTAAATTTATGACAGTTCCTGATGAATGTGGCAACTCCTCCTTTCTCCATTTCTGATCTACAATAGTGAGATGCTAACCTAAACCCTGTAACACTTAAAAGTTCTATACCAGTGGTCACATGATGTTCAGAGAGGCAGATTATGTCAGCTGGGTTTGAAGACTCTAATTCATCTATGCAGATAGTTAATTCATTAATTTTATTTCTCAGTCCTCGAATATTTTGATGCAATAAAGATAGCTGACATTTCACATTGACTGACTTAAAATTGGATGGAGTTAAAATATCTGCTGACAGTTGAAAATTCTTAACCAATGGCTGTTTATGTTGATGTAATAAGCTGGAATTATGTTTTTTGATTTCTTTCTCAAACTGAAGGTTTGTCTCAGTTCTAACCTCTCTTAAAATTTGTTTTCTTTCTGTCCTCCCTACCCTAAAAAAGGGTCTTTTCTGAATCCTATAACCACTGGTATTTTACCACTCATGACAGTGCCTCCCCCCTTTAACTTTCCTGCTATTTCCCCAGCCAATTTACCCTTCCCCTTCCTGTTGAGGTGAAGGCCATGCCTAGTATAATCCCACCTACTGACAGAATCAACATGAACCACACCAATGTGTGACCCCGCACCCGACATGAGCAGCCGTTCCAGCTCCAAATTAACTCTCTTGACAGAAGAGTTCAAATGAGGTCGGTCATGGCGCCCAAGAACAGATACAAACTCAACACTGGTATGCCTCGATGCTGATGCAATCTTCGCCAGGTCACACTCTATGCTGTACCCAGGATCTCTGTCAATACTGTTACCTGCCCCACCCACTATAACCACGGTGTCTTCCTTAGTGAAATCTTTGCAAAGTGATCCTAAATCCTCTGTCACCTGCTCCAGACCAGCACTAGGTTTAAAAAAATTGGTGACCTGGTATTCTGATCCTAGTTCATCCTGCAAGAGTTGGCCAACACCTCTTCCATGGGAACTACCTAACAACAACACTTTCTTTCTCTTTACTGATTTCCCTACATTCTTACTTTTCAATTTGCTGCTGAAAGTTTGTTGTGCCCTGTCTACACCTGTAACTGCTTGAGGCTCACCAGCTTCTAACTGAAGCAACAGGTCAAATCTATTTTCCACATTCACCATAAAGCTGTCAGACAAAGTTCTAGGCCTGTTCCTCCTGTTGCCTGTTGCCACTTCCCACCTCTCTTTACCCTTCTCCCTCCTTAACCTGTCAAGATCTCCCCTGGCCTTGTCTAACTCAGCCTGAAGGGCAGCAATTTTCCCCTCCTGTTCCAGTATCTTCCTATCTCTACTACAAATCCTACAAAACCACTGATGAGTCTCATTTACTTCCCCTATTCCCACGCCACTACAGTCACCCACATGGAAAAAACTACAGCACCCATCACACCAAAGCCCCGACCTAACAATTCTACGGCAAGTCAAGCACTTTTCACTCATGATAAACGTAATAATTTATTAAGAATAAGTCAGTTAAATTACAGATAAACACGAAAATATGGTTACACAAATTTGGCCTATACGCAACTGTGTGTAAACAAAAACAAAAGTGCAAAGTTTCTGAAACAACAAGTTAAACTTTACGCTACTTTCCGGAAATGCTAGTGAAATAATGAAGAGGTACGCTAAGTTAAATTGCTGGAGAGAGCAAGGAACAACTAAACGAAATTCTATAGATTTGCTGCAGCAGAACGTAAACAGAAAATACGACTGTACGGTCTTTTCGCGTTTTCTGCTATATTACGTAATGAGAAATGAAACCTTTAATGGTACACCTAAACGGCACACTAATACACTTATTTACCACGTAATCAGTACTAATCTATGTGTTTTATAATCTAAAATAACTTATCTTTACGAGAACACCAAACCTCGCGCTAGTCGCTTGGCTGCAGGGCTGCCAACCTCAGCAAACTACCTTTTAAAACACCACGCTAACGGCATCAAAGTAATTTATAGCAATACAACAATTAAAAAGAAATTAAAGAACATTAGTAAACAGGCTACTAAAGTAAATACAGAACTTTGTTAATAAAGTACGGTGAGGTACTGAAGCTACTAACACTGCCATTAAAAAAATTAAACACGTCTCAGAAAACACGCGATTAATGGCAATAATAGGCATTTACAGACTTTGAGGAATTAAAAGCATTAAACAAAGTGTCCTGGACTATCATTAGAACATAACAGATATGACGGACCCGTGTAAGGCAGCCACATATCACCCACTCAGGGATGCCCAGGCTAGACGGAATACTGATCAATTTAAATACGCCCGTAAACACAGTTGCCACTCTCAGGCTGGTCACTGCACAGACTTTTAGCCAGCGAAAACTTGTTATAAGATGGCTTAGCTTGCTGACAGAATTAGAGGTAACCTCGTGCAAGGAAACATTACACCACACAGTCCTGAATGAGCGACCACATGACCAACCAACAAGAAGCATGAATTTACTCATAACACACGACAGAATAGCGAAACAATTAAAATGCCAAAACTACACCTCCCATCGGACAGTAACGAGAAGAGGAGGAAAGATCACTGTCTTCAATTACACCGGTGCCAGTGACAGGAAACCCTGTCGCTGGAGGTCACAAGGCAGAAGAGGCAATGGTTACACAAAATTATTACTTAATGATTAAACCACCCGCGATCTTAACTTGCAATTATGCTCGAACAGGCAGTACACGACCTCCGATGGCAAGGATCCACACATCCGACAGCGCACACGTCGCCAACGTACCCAACACGCCACGGTCACGCGACAACACGCTCTGTCACCGGAGTTCACGTCTTCTCTGCAGCGTTGACGGGTAGTGACGGCTCCTTCATGTTAGGTGTCTCCTTTTAAACTCCAGTGTTGAAACGAAGGATTTAAATAAGCTTGTTAACGTCCCACCAAGGCGAAATGAAGAGCAACTACTCGTGGGGCGATTCTGCATACAACTAACACGCGGGGAGCTCTTCCGTTAACTCGACCCGCTCTTTACACACAAGCGACATACATCACGTGGCGACTCGGTACAACCGACCACGCCTGGTCCGCGCTGGAGAGCCACACTGCCCTCCCGTGTCCACCACACTCTCTGCGCGCAACGCCCCTACTTCCACGCCGCCACACAAGGTTACAACCGGTCAAAGATCTCACTTCCTCCATAGTAGTTTCCGAAAGCAAAAACGCAGATATCGATAGCAGGGGGAAAAGACAACCAAGCAGCCACTTAATGACAGACAACATATCAAACAAACATGTCAGGGGAAGAAAAGGAAAACCAATGCAATCTAAACACAAGGTATAGCACGAGTCGATATACGGCTCACATGGATTATCTGTTGATGAGGAAACTTGTTGCTATCTGAGAGGTTTGCTAAAATTAGACAAAGCAACTGGGCCTCGCGGGGTAGGCGTGCGGTCAGGGGCGCCTTATCACGGTACGCGCGGTTCCCTACGTTGGAGGTTCGACTCCTCCCTCGGGCATGGGTGTATGTTGTCTTAGCGCAAGTTAGTTTATGTTGGATTAGGTAGTACGTAAGCTTAGGGACCGATGTCCTAAGGATATATATAAATGACCTAGTCGATAGTGTCGGAAGTTCCATGCGGCTTTTCGCGGATGATGCTGTAATATACAGAGAAGTTGCAGCATTAGAAAATTGTAGCGAAATGCGGGAAGATCTGCAGCGGATAGTCACTTGGTGCAGGGAGTGGCAACTGACCCTTAACATAGACAAATGTAATGTATTGCGAATACATAGAAAGAAGGATCCTTTATTGTATGATTATATGATAGCGGAACAAACACTGGTAGCAGTTACTTCTGTAAAATATCTGGGAGTATGCGTGCGGAACGATTTGAAGTGGAATGATCATATAAAATTAATTGTTGGTAAGGCGGGTACCAGGTTGAGATTCATTGGGAGAGTGCTTAGAAAATGTAGTCCATCAACAAAGGAGGTGGCTTACAAAACACTCGTTCGACCTATACTTGAGTATTGCTCATCAGTGTGGGATCCGTACCAGATCGGTCTGACAGAGGAGATAGAGAAGATCCAAAGAAGAGCGGCGCGTTTCGTCACAGGGTTATTTGGTAACCGTGATAGCGTTACGGAGATGTTTAATAAACTCAAGTGGCAGACTCTGCAAGAGAGGCGCTGTGCATCGCGGTGTAGCTTGCTCGCCATGTTTCGAGAGGGTGCGTTTCTGGATGAGGTATCGAATATATTGCTTCCCCCTACTTATACCTCCCGAGGAGATCACGAATGTAAAATTAGAGATATTAGAGCGCGCACGGAGGCTTTCAGACAGTCGTTCTTCCCGCGAACCATACGCGACTGGAACAGGAAAGGGAGGTAATGACAGTGGCACGTAAAGTGGCCTCCGCCACACACCGTTGGGTGGCTTGCGGAGTATCAATGTAGATGTAGATGTAGATGTAGATGTAGATTTTGGTCCCATATGATTTTACTATAAATTTCCCATTTTTTTCAAAGCAGCTGGAATCCACCATTGTGATATTCACACCGCCATTCGGGCTCCTACGGCAGACCCCTTCGTTGTTAGTTCATTGGACAGAATATTAATCATCCTCTTACAAAAGCACATTGGTTTCAGTAATATCGATCGGATTAAACACGTTACAGGAGGTATCACTCTTGTGGTGTCCATTGCAACATTGTGAATGAAGCGGGCCAGTTTGTTGGTGTATCAACGCGAATCTTCCAAGGTGTCTGCAACTAATGGCGTGTCTGCAACGAATGGTGTACCACTCACAACCATCTAACGTGGGGTGACAACAATGGCTGGAAAATGAGCGTTACATCCTGGAACCGAAAAGTGTCTTTCAAACCCGACAAGAAATAAATTTTTACGGCGCATTTATACTGTGTGCCTAAGCCGGACCTCAAACAGAAACGTTACCTTTTGCAGACATAGGAGTTGCTGCTTCAGAACCAGTTTCCGAGCAAACATTGCGAATTAACTGCATGCAATCGACATTCGGAGTCAGGTTTCAATCGAAAACGCTCACTGCTCGCAGTGACATGCACGGTCCACAGTAATATGACTACCATCTGTGTTGAACGTCACACTGAAATAAACTCTCACAGACGAAAGGGGGATGTACTGGCAGTGGAGGGTACATGAAACGCGTCGAGGAGGAGAGGGGGACGTGGAAAACAACGCAGTCATTGTTTTAATGAGGAAACCGATTTATTTATTTATGATTATTGCGTTCGGGCCAAGGGTGGAAACGCTTCCAAAAAGGTACGTTTATAAACTGTTCGTGTTCCATAGTGTAACGTGCATGGCAAAATCGTTTTATGCAAAACCAGTCTGTAATAGTTGTGATGCACCACGGCAATAAATGACAGAACTGATAGATAGTTGCAGAGATGTGAGGCCACCTTAATTGTGCTGTTCAAGCCATGGATCATCAACCGAGAAACCTGGCGCAGCGGGCTCGACATAGCTGTAGGCACTTTCCAGAACGTTGTTGTCTTTCTTCCTGCACGTCTCGCAGCAATCCGTGCTGAAAAAGGTGGTCACTCAGGCTATTGATAGGTGTCACATTAACTGGACTCTGTTCAAAACTGCACGTCTGCGATGAGCCATACAAAATGGAAACTCGACTGTAGCTGTCTAGAAGCAAGTAGACTGCGACGAAGAGTCGGGATTGTGCATGTTTTCAAAAGGTACAAGACGTCAAATCGTCCGGCTGCACAGTGAGGTCAGTTTCGGTACCATGACTTGGCCCATTCCTTCAGGTCAGGGTGGAGAGCTTTCCCTTCTACATGTTCGTGATGAATATAGTTTGGACACTCCTATCTTTAATGATGAAAGTAGCCTTGTGCACTGAGATGCAAGCGTACGTTCTTGATTTAACGAACACAGAGACACTCTGTAACATCTCAATTAAATCGCCCGGTCTGAGTCCCACGGAAAATGCTAGAGTCAATTGGGAACAGCGGGTGGAATGTACAAGTCAACATCCCCGAAATGTTCTACCTCTAAGAGATAATAGTTGGTTCAAATGGCTCTAAGCACTATGGGACTTAACATCTGAGGTCATCAGTCCACTAGACTTAGAACTACTTAAACCTAACTAACCTAAGGACATCACACACATCCATGCCTAAGGCAGGGTTCGAACATGCGACAGTAGCAGCAGCGCGGTTCCGGATTGAAGCGCCTGGAACCGCTCAGGCACAACGCCCAGCTTCTAGGAGATAATAAATGGGTGGTTTCACTTAGGTATAGTATATCTAAAGAATCTTTTCACTGCTGTGTCGAATCCTGGCCGTTTTTACGGTCAGAAGCGATATTAGAAGTCACCGGGTGTGACGTGTATGAGATTTCCACTCAGTGGTTGAATACTGAAACATGCCACGCAGATACTTTGAAGGAGAATATTTCACACACGTATATCTGTCCAACAGATTTAGTCAAAATCTCTGAAATTTCGCCAAGGAGTCCTCAACAGCAACTGCTATCGACTTAGCTCACCAATATCTCAAACACTAAGAAATTCTTCATCTTACACATTATTTTGACTGGCACTAGTAACATGACCGTCCGCATTCAAAGCTAGCGAGCAACTTCCAGCCTCACTCCCAGGATACATATCAGGTAATGAGCGGGAACCGTCTCAATTCTGACTGTCAAACCATACTCACTGCCAATCAGAATCCTCGCTAATGACCATACTCGTGCCAAAACATACGCATTTGTGTCAATCTGACATGCAAATATTAAAGCAATGTTTAATAAACGAAAACTAAAAAACAATAATTCTGTAAATATTCTTTAAATACAGATTTTACTCCAGCTGACTTTCTGGCTGCTCTGTTACAACAGCAATCACACCTAGACATACGTCATCAGCAAAGTGAGTAAATCCCCTAGGATCATTTTCCCACGACAGGCTTGCATAACTCTTGCAGGTTGCTTATGACGGTATATAATGCAACACTGAAATTAAACGAATGTCTCACATACACACTCTCATTTACTCATATTTACTCCCACAACCATATTAGACCGAAATAATATCTTTGTCTGATTTTTATATTACGAAAACGAAAAATAATTAAAGTTTTAATATGAAAATCTCACTTAATTAATTCTGCACTCTGAGAGTTCGGTTTATGTTTTACAATTATACCAAAACATATACTATCATATTTCCTAATTGAATTTAGTTCCCAAAGTGCCAGTTTTTAATTTTTAGTAATTTCTTTTATTTCCGAGACTATGATAGTTACAATGTTGAAATTTTTATACAATCTTCTCCTGAAAATCCAAATGTAGTGTACCGATTTTACAAATGATTGAATAATATTTAATATCATTTATTTAGGTTCTTGTAGATAGTGAAAGTACACGCCCAGTGAGAGAGACCTTCAATAACTTTCCAATGTCAGGCAGTGACAGATACTCATGTGTCTCTCGGTTAGGCCGCTTGATCTCAGCTCCCGAAGTTACATGCAGCAAGGTATCCTAAAACAAACGTTCGTTGGAACAACTTGCGATGCTACACACCCCCTGAGAACCTAAAAATTTCTCTTAAATACATTTTATGGTTCTTATTGCATCCAAAAGTTAAATCTTTAACTACAAAAACACTGTTAATCAAACTTTGTTTTCCTCAATTAACCAAATATCTAAATTCCATGACAGTATTGTATACAATTACATCGAATATCAAAGGCTAGGAATGAATAGCATACAATCAATTTACAGAATGTTTCCATCTTTCTCAGAAATCACATTTTTCTCAAAATTAAATTAGCAAAATATTTACTTTGAACTTTTCTTGAACTTACAACCTTCTCTGAACAAAGTTCTTAATCTTTAACTTTGACTTTAAGCAAAAATACTAATTTTATTAAGTCGCTTTAACAATATTCAAAAATTTACTAAAATACAATTTAGGCTCCGTGTAGGGTGTCCTTTCCTGAACCTTAACAGAATATATTCATTTCGATATGGGGGTAGTCGTTTTACCTAACATTTCTCTGACAACACGTTGGGTTCTGAAACTGTCTCCAATGAATAAAATGGGTTCGGATCATTTCTAATCAACACATATGGGTCACATCATGGCTCGTCACTGAGCTACATAATTCAACGTCTTAGCTACAGATTGGAGTTCCCTCTCTGTGTTGTATCGGGTTCTGTAGAGCTTTTCCATACCTGCAAAATACAGTACGTCTAAGTATCCATGCTTAATATCTACTTCCTAACTTAACACACATATATACTTTAGTTAGAAATTGCTGCTCTCAAATTAAAAAGCCAAGAACTCCATAAAAATTTTTTCGAAAACTTTACTGTTCTTTTTAAATTTACTTCTCTCATTTACACAAAGCTTTTTCCTCAGACAAATTCATAGTTTAACAGAACTCATTATCTTATATACAGTAGTTAAATTCAGTATTAATCATTTTAATAAAAAGTGAATTATCTGTCCCTCAAAACATCAACAGTACCCAATATTGGCACTACTGTTCCAAAATCTGCTTTAATCATTAAGGAAATTGCTGTTACAAATTCTGCTGACTCCCAAAAACCACTCTTTTTTAACTCTCTTTCAGAAAACCAGATTTACTGCTTGCCTTCACACAAATAAGCTATTGCACACAAAGAACAAAATACAACATCATAAAATAGCCTGCAAAATTATCTCCGCCACCATCTGCGGTTCTGAAAAACATCATTACATATTGTGTAAGGAAATACAAAATTATTGAGCACTGAAAATCATTCACCCCACCTCATGCAGTCCTGCAGCTCCTTCTATATACATCTTACAAAAAGAGAAAATCAGTTTTATAAAATCACTGAAATATTACTCACGTCTTACATAATACAATGTACAAAGAACATCTATTCCATAGAAAAGTCCTCATATTTAGCCTATATATAAAATTTACCATATTGTGGTAACACAGTGAAAATCCTTTACGCCAGCTTCTGTGGCTTCCAGCGATACACCTTAGACACACCTTTTATAAAGTATATAAGTTATTGACAAATACTGCCAAGAGCTCTTGTAGAAGAAATCTGAACATAACTCATGCCACCTCTGTGGCTCTGTACTTCCCGTACACAATATTCAAGAAAAATACCAAAAAGTCCTTATAGTAAAGTACTGAAACCACTAGCCAATTAATGTGGCTCTTCATTACACGTAACTGAAGCTAACTGCAGCCAACTTCTGTGGCTCTCAAAACATTTTTGTCACCAGTCAGTTACAGTGGTTCTTCCTCATCTCATGATCCAATTACATAAAATATATACAGTACATACAAAACAGGTCTTTATAGAAAAAAATTAAGCCAAATTCATGCTATCTTACGTGGTTCTCCAACACATCTCATTCACTATATTCAAGAAAGCACACGTTATTGACAATATTAAATACTCTTTAGTCCACCTCTCTGTGGCTTTCAAATAATATGATTTATCTTTATGTTAGGTTTGGTCAGTATCTTATTCCACTATTAGAATTAATGTTTCAATATAAGTTGGTGCTGTTTGGTTGAGAAACCGCTCTTCCGATCACCCAAGCCAAGGATAGGAGGGAGGAGCATTGTTGCTGCAGTGTTCACATCACTCAACAGGTCTGTAACTTGATGGTGGTGCTGAGTGGCAATATAAGGAATTGCAATGGATAGATAGGTGGGAAGCAAGGACACATAGTTTAAAGAGACAGATAGGCGACCGGTGTACGAAAACGAAAACTGAAGGAATAAATCGATCAGTTGGACACTTCTCGGTCACTAACCGCAACATGCAAGACACGCGGCCCTGGACGAATCCACTTCCTCCCTTTCACCATATTCATTGTAGCCTTCGATTAATGTAGCATCCTACAGTATCGTATTGGAATGTCACTTTGTTCTTCGTTTACACTCTGTCTTTTTCCAATGAATGGAGTAACTACAGGTTTTCCACTTACTCTTAGAATTACATCATTGTACCCAAAAATTACCCATCCTGCATATTTATGTAAGAAGTCGGCACCCACCAACATTTCCACACTGAGTCTATTTATAACTAGAAAATTCAGTTTTATGGCTACACACTTACAGTTGTGGGTAACAGGACTTCTTGTTTAACCACTTTCTTAGTTTTTCCAGTAACTACAGTAATATTTAAGCCATTCACTGGGGTGATAACTACTTCCTTATTCTTTGGGAGAGCATTTACCAAATTCTGTGATACACTTTCGAACTGATATCAATTAGACAAGGAACATTTTCTTCAAACATCATTACTTCAATAATCGGTTGTTCCACATACTCTCTCATGATTACATTCTCATGCTCCCCTAACAAATCCTACACCACTTCTCGTCTGTCGAATCCTACCTCCCTTGTGGAAATCATACTTACAATTACTTGATCCTCCTTTTGCTTATTGTAAGTAGTGGCAGCTTCCACAAGTCTGTCCACTATTGACAACTTAAAATACTCCTCCAACTTCTCACCATAATTTTCCTCTTATTCTGCAACCACTTCCAAAGTATTGTCAGAAATTTCAACACCACTTACTTCTTCCTCTTCTTCCGATTCTCCATTCTCACTTCCAGAAATTACTTCATTTAATTTACTCAAAACTTCCTCGAGCCTTATTGCCGCATTAATTCCACAGTTCATTGATAGCCTCTCATTTGTTTCGCAGTGCCGTTTCACCCCCATTTCCTCATCCGAATCTTCACTTAAATTTACTTGTTCCTTATGAGTATGGTCCTTAAGATCTTTATTTGCACTGTCTCTAGCATAAATGTTACGTTATTTACTGGATATACCTTTAGTTTCACCTTGTCACTCTCCTTTTCTCTCTTAGTGGCTAAATTATTATTACCAACATGTTGTTTTGCAGGCACCTTCCTTACAAACGGTGTCGCTAGTGGGTTTAACCTGTAATGTTTTCGTCTGCGAGCTCCAGTTTTCCTGCCAGTTCCTGCCAGTTCACATAATATGCAAAAAACTGCTGATTTCTCAAACTGGGGAACAATCAAGAATGGGGTGCCGCAAGGTTCGGTCTTGGGTCCTCTGCTGTTCTTAATATATATTGATTTTGCTATTCTATATTGACGAAGACGCAAATCTGGTACTTTTTGCCGATGATACAAGTATAGCTATGACACCTGACAGACAAGAACTAACTGGTGAAATTGTAAACGATGTTTTTCAGAAAATCATTAAGTGGTTCTCTGCAAATGGGCTCTCATTAAACTTTGACAAAACACAGTATTTACAATTCCACACAATAAATGAAATGACCCCATTAATAAATATGGACTTCGATCAGAAATCGGTAGCTAAGGTAGAATATTCAAAATTTCTAGGTGTATGCACTGATGAGGGGTTAAACTGCAAAAAGCACACTGAGGATCTGCTGAAAGGTTTGAGTTCAGCTACTTATGCTATTAGAATCATTGCAATTTTTAGCGATATACATCTGAGTAAATTAGCTTACCACGCCTATTTTCATTCTCTGCTTTCGTATGGCATGATATTCTGGGGTAACTCATCATTGAGTAAAAGTGTGTTCATTGCACAAAATCGTGTAATCAGAATAATTGCTGGAGCTCATCCAAGATCATCCTGCAGACACTTATTTATAGAGCTAGAAATCTTCACTGTAGCGTCACAATATACATATTCACTTATAAAATTTGTTATTAACAATCCGAACGAATTCAAAAGTAATAGCAGTGTACATGGCTACAACACTAGGAGAAAGGATGATCTTCATTACTCAAGGTTAAATCTAACTTTGGCTCAAAAGAGGGTAAATTGTGCTGCCACAAAAGTCTTTGGTCACTTACCCAATAGCATCAAAAATCTGACAGATAGCCATATAGCATTTAAAAGGAAATTAAAAGAATTTCTTAATGGCAATTGCTTCTACTCATTAGATGAATTTTTGGATATAGTAAGTGGGTAATTTCCCAACCCCCACAAAAAAAATTAAAAATATTGAGTGTCATGTAATATTTCGTCTAATGTAATATCTTGTATAGACACCTTTTATTAACCTGACACGGTCCACATCATTACGATTTGTCGTATTCATGATATATGGAAAAAGTACTAATCTAATCTAATCTAATCTGTTGGTATTATGTCTAAGATGCCTGTCATCGTGCGGGCACTGCCTCTCTGTTACGTCATCAGCCGACAGGTGACTGCAGTCGTAATACTGAACCTGTTCGTTGAACCTATTCCCACTAGGACCTATTCCCACTAGGACCTCCTCGTTCTCTAAATCTACTTCTGGATCTATTACCTCTTTGGACGCTGATTCTGTTTACATTAACTTCATCTCTATTATCATTGTGTCTGACAGGAGGCCTATAATCTCTCCCAGCATTTTCTTCTTCCTTTAAAATACTTTCTACCCTTTCCAGATAGTGAATAAATCTATCAATATTATCTCTAGGAGTTGAAATTATATTGTTTCTAAAGTACAATGGCAGCTTATTCTCTATCCCCATAATTATTTGCTCAGTTTCTACTTTTGAACTTAGATACGATAAAGTACTTACCCATTTTTGTACGCTGACCATGAACTTTTTGGCAGTACCTTTAAAGTGACATGAATTCAAATATCCCGGTTTCCAGCGACTATTTATACATTCATTATGTCGTTGTCACTGTGCAGGCTGCAAATTAAAATTCACCTAATTCAGAACGGTGTCTGCTCGATGTCCCTTCACTCGGCAGGATAGATACCTACAACATGATGCAAAAGCAGCGTTGATAAAAAACACCATCTGATATCTACAATTACTGAGGCCGCGCAACTCTAGTTATGAAAGAAAGTTCTGTAGAAAAACTGTCATTTAATTTTATCGGACAGTAAGAAAATGAATTGGTTTCTGGAAAATAATGTCCGAAATTTTCACACAAAAAAGTTTATTTTGTCCTTGAAAGGTAAAAAAGGTACTATTCAGTCTACATTTAAACTATTGGCTATTTTATTCCAGTACACAACTCATACACACATTTCACGCGCACAGAAGCTAGAAGTCTGTCTAAACCCGACCCGAAGTAAACAACGTTTTCACAATCATTATTTTTACCACTAATTTGTGTCATTACATTCGAACCTTCTTGTGGATTTCTAAAAAAGAAACTGCTCGCCACAAAATGCTCAGTAGTTGTATACTGAAACATACCACATGGATACCATGAAGGTCAATATTTCACACGCAAATATCTGTCCAACAGATTTAGTAAAAATATCCGAAATTTCGCCACGCAGTCCTCAACAGCAACTGCTATCGACTTAGCTCACCAATATCTCTAATACTAAGAAATTATTCATCTTACACATTATTTTGACTGGCACTAGTAACATGACAGTCAGCGTTAAAAGCTGGCGAGCCACTTCCTTCTTCCAGCCTCACTCTCAGTATAACTATCAGGTAACGAGCGGGAACCGTCTCAGTTCTCATTGGCTGACGATACTCGCTCCCAATCAGTATCCTCTCTCATGATCATACCCGTACCAAAACTGGCCTGCGCCAATTCTTATACACAGACGCATTTGTGTCAATCTGACATGCAAATGTTAAAGTAATGGTTAACAAACGAAAACGAAAAAAACAATAATTCTGGAAATATTCTTTATATACAGATTCTACTCCAGCTGACTTTCTGGCTGCTCTATTAGAACAGCAATCATACCTAGACATACGTCATTAACAAAGTGAGTAAACCCCCTAGGATCATTTTCCCACGACAGGCTTGTGTAACTCTTGCAGGTTACCGAAGACGGTATACAATGCGATACTGGAATTAAACGAATGTCCCACATGCACACTCTCATTTACTCACATTTACTCCCACAACCAATAAACACAAATAATAACTTTGTCTGATTTTTTTTATTACGAAAACGAGAGACAATTAATGTTTTAATATGAAATCTCAATTAATGAATTCTGCACTCCGAAAGTTCGGTTTATGTTTTACAATTATACCAAAAGATAAACTATCGTATTTCCTAACTGAATTTAGTTCCCTAAGTGTCGGTTTTTTACCTTCTAGTAATTTCTTTTATCTCAGAGACTATGGTAGTTCCAATGTTGGAATTTTTATACATTCTTCTCCTGAATAACCAAAGGTAGTGCGCCGATTTTGAAAATGATTGAATAATATTTAATATAATTTATTTAGGTTCTTATAGGTGGTGAATGTATTCGTCCAGTAAAAGACCTTGAATAGCTTTCCGATGTCAGGCAGTGACAGGTCCTCGTGTGTCTCTCGGTTAGGCCGCTAGATGTCAGCCCCCGAAGTAACATGCAGCAAGCTATCCTAAAACAAACGTTCTCTCGGAATAACGCTCCAAGGGCTGCCCTTTCAGCATTCGGACTGTAGAGTCTTCGTGAATAAAAACCTATAACTACATACCAAATTCATAATGTACAGAGCTGTGCCATATCCAAGTCATGATATCAAAAAACTTGAGCGCTTCCAACAGTAAAAAATGTGATATATATCGAAAGCTCCGTCAATTACAATCCCCCCCTCCCCCCCTCTCAAACCATTCAGTGCAATTTTTGTCGGCGCTAGTTGAGGTTAGCACATTAGAAACGCGATCTGAAGTCGCAATACTGCAGAAAAATGTCTGCAGTGTGAAATACTTAATTTCCACACATATGCATACTCGTTAAAATTTTTGCCCTAAATTCTGAAGTATGTATGCCAAAGGTAGAGTTCAAAATTTGATACTCATACGATTTTGGCCTGAAAATTCCCTGATCTAAAATTAGTCTGACTAATCCCATAAGTGCAGAAAAATTGCCAGGTGAACAGGCAGACTGAGTAAATTACTCACAACAGATACTCAAGCAAAATGTTTCCAAGGCAGAGCAAAAAGAACCATGTTTATAATGCTAGTTGAGGCGCCTTTACAGCCAGTTCGTCTGGCATGACCTCTTCCGCCTCCACGATCTTTGAGAACCTGGGATATAAGATTCTTCTTCCGCTCGCTTCGCCGTTGGGTCGAAGGGTAGATAATAGATACTAGAGAGGAAAGTGAAAGACACCCTTGGGCCTCGGAAACCTAATACCGTTGGGGTCGAAGAAACCAAGAGTTGGCCGAGGGGGGACGGATAGGAAAGGAAACAGGAGAAGCCTGACACAAGTAAGTGGAAGTAATGCCAGGCTTAGCTAAGGGCCCGTGTTGGGCTAGTTGAGGTAAATACGTGAGAAACACTGTCTGTTGTCATAGTACTGCAGAAAAAGTCACTAGAGTTAATTTCGACGTACACATATATTCGTCAAATTAGAGCCCGAAATTCCTAAATATAAACTCCTAAGGGCAGAGTTGTACAGCTGAAACTCTACAAATTAGGTCAGTTTTATAACTGCAGAAACATACGTGTCAGATAAGCAGGCAAGTAGACAGACCGAATGTAACTAAAATTAGCCTGACTAAGCCCATAAGTTCAGAAAAACTGTTAGCTAAACAGGTAGACTAAGTGCATTTACTCACAACAGACACTCAGGCAAAATATTTCCAAGGCAGAACAAAAAGAACGATGTTTATATTGCTAGTTCAGGTAAATACGTGAGAAATACTGATTGATGTCATAGTATTGCAGAAAACGTCTCTCGAGTTAATTTCGACGTACACATATATTCGTCAAATTAGAGCCCGAAATTCCGAAATATGAACCCCTAAGGACAGAGTTGAACAGCTGAAACTCTACAAATTAGGTCAGGTTTATAACTGCAGAAACATACGTGTCAGATAATCAGGCAAGTAGACAGACCGAATGTAACTAATTAAACACAGACTCAAATAAAGTATTTCCCAGATACTGAAAAAGTACCATGTTTATCTCACTACTTGTGGTTAATACACCCTCTAAGTACATTTTTCTATATTTTTAATAATTCTGAATTAATAGTTCAGGAGCAACAGTGATGATGCATTGTGATATTTACTAGAAATACTATAAACGAAGCTATTCATTGTCTATTATTATTATTATTATTATTACAAATAACACAAGTCTACTAAAGGCTACGTCATTAACAACAGTTTACAGTCAGAAGGCATCTTACAAGCTTTATAGACTGTATTTCTTAGCCCAGAATATCCTAAAACTACGAAAGTAGCGCTGTTCGCGTTGTTAAATTCGTTAAGTTAATTTTGGAACAGTGCAGCTGCAAAAACCAACTGTACCACCACAAACATACACACAACACAACTGTCTTATTAGAAAAAGTATGAAAGAGGGAGGTGATTTTTATTACGAAAGATGTTATTTAGAAAACACAAGAACTCGTACAGCTTGTACACAAACTATCAAGGACAGTAATAGTGAGTGATGTGGCAGTTCCAAAGACAATGTCAGAGTCTATATCTCTGAAAAACGATGTACCACAATACATTGCAAGACATCTCACACTTTGCAAGCACAAATGAAATATTGCCGCATCCAAACTGTCGGTGTAACTCATCAACATTCATGTCTATCGTGATATAAACAAAATCGCCACCAAAATTCGGTTCCGTACGCCTTGGTGAACGTGACTTGTGCTAATTATTTTAAATACGCAGCTGTGTAATGCGATAATAATAAAGTTTGTTTCAGCATCAGTGAGGTATTAACTGAACAGTGTGGATTTTTTTTCTTTTCTTTTTGCCTCTATGTTATTTTGGACTCTTTATAATGTCCAGAAAGAATGCAGACAAGTCAATAATAACAGGACAGAAGAAAAAATACAGGATGTTCGGAAATTCCCGTTACAAACTTCTAGGACTTGTAGGGTTGTGAGTACATAATGTTTTGAACAGGAATCCATGTCCGGAAATATAACGTTTCCGTTCTATGACGGTTTCAAATCAGGTGTGCAACTCATCCACTTTTGCTTGAGGAACTGAATTAAGCGTGACGCAGTACACTTCCTAGGTAACATAACGAAACATCTATTTATCGCTTTAGCACATTTGTTCGTAACAGCACTTAAACATTACTTGTTTACAGTATTTCAGAACAAAAAGGAACCCAGCATATTGTACAGAACAGCACTGATGGGTTTCAACAGTGGCTCGATGTGACGACCATCAGCATTGTGACAGACACGTTCTGGTACACACTCTCCATCCCAACAGATGTCTCTTCAACGTCTAGAGCTGGTCCAGAACTCGTTCCAGCAGATCTTCCTCAATCTTCACAGGAGTCTCGTAAATTATATTTTGCATACACGTTAAGTGACATCAAGTCTGAAAAGCTGTCTACCCTACTGCGTACCAGGACAAACAACTCTGAGACTTATCTGTTTCCCTTATCATATGTGGATGCGTTACACATCTCAGTTGAATCCGGTGTAGAATGGATGGTGGTGGTGGTGGTGGGTTTAAGGATGAAAGGGACCAAACGGTGTAGAATGGAAACGGTACTTTTCTTGACATGAGTTTCTTTTCGAAAAATTACGTACTCACTTTCCGTCACAAGTCCCAAGAGTTGCGAACCGCCTGTATAAAAAAAAAGGTAATACTGGCATAATAACAAAGGATGCAGGTCTATTCGTTTTATAACGTGGACCTCATTTTCACAGTTTTCCGGTCAAGGAGATGACATTTGTCTTAGTGAAGATTTTTAACTATAAACACTTTCACTTATATTCGTTTTTAAGTTCCTAATTTAAGGTTTACATGAAAAGCAATGAAAAATATAAAGCCTAATGGGTGGTGAATAGAACGTTACGTGGTAAAAGAATATTGAAGATATCTTGGAAGAATCTTGTTTAAACGGCGTATCCTGAAACTGAATGTTGATAAGAGGTCTTGGGCTGCCAATGCAGCCTTCGGAACGTAATTACACAGAGACTTCATGAATAAAGGCCAAATGCTGCATACGAGACTCATGGAGTACAGAGCTGTTGTCACATCCACTCTCCTGTATGGCTGTGAAACTTGGACACCCTGTGATACCAAAAAACTTGAGCAGTGTCCACAAAAAACGAGAAACATTTTCAACATTTAAGTGGGAAGACCATGTAACCAACACCGCAGTTCTCGAGAAAGCAAACCTAAAGAGCATTGAGGCAACCACCATCGCTCATCAATTGAGCCATGTTCATTGCATGAGTGAGACTAGACATACCCTCCCCCTCCCCCCCTCCCTTCACCAAGATCTTTTATCCTTCATTGTGAACTCTGCTCTGGCAGTAGACCTCTTAATGGCTTTAAGAAACAGCTAAAATGCATCATGAGATCGATTGTTTTAAACATACAAACTTGGGAAGAACGTGCTTCAGATCTCTTGCTGCTGAGTAACACTACATACACCGCTGCCAGCTTGTCTGAAGGAGAACGCCGCAGGCATGAAGTGGCCAAGCGACAAGCAACAAGCCTCGCCCCCCCCCCCCCCTCCCTCTCCAACAATTCAGTGCGATTTGTGTCGACATATGTTTTATGTCAGTATGGGTCTATACGACTACTGAAAACACAGCCATAAGCTGAAATGAAGTCTCATACTACGCTGGAGGAAGTTCCAGCCGACGACGACGACAACAACATAGTAGATTCCTGGATAATAGTGATCATTCTTACTCATTTACTTCGTAGGTACATTTATTTCGAGTCATTAATCACTTGAATTCATTTTTGAGATAGTTGCCAACTTCTTCATTACATGTTTAACATGTCTGATCAGTACTTCCGACAGTTTCTCTTTAGCTTTCTACATCGCGATTTGGTCAACGGAATATTAACAAGAGACTAATTGTCACGAGCGGTCTTAGGCGCTGCAATCATGGACTGTGCGGCTGGTCCCGGCGGAGGTTCGAGTCCTCCTTCGGGCATGGGTGTGTGTGCGTTTGTCTTTAGGATAATTTAGGCTAAGTAGTGTGTAAGTTTAGAGGCTGATGACCTTAGCAGTTAAGTCCCATAAAATCTCCCACACATTTGAACATTTTTTGAACTAATTGTCAGATAAAAACTGTGTGCCAAATCGGGAGAACACCTGCCTTTTGCGGGAAAGTGCTCTACCGACTGAGCTACCCAAGCACGACTCATCACCTGTCCTCGCAGCCTCGCTACGAACTCTTTCTTTACCTTCCAAACTCCCCAGATTTAAAATTCATTCTGGAACAACCCCTAGTTTGTGACTAAGCTATTCCTCCATAGTATTCTTCTTCCAGAAGTACTACCCCTGCTAGGTGTGTGGGAAAACTTCTGTGAAGCTTGGAGTTTAGAAGATGAGGTATTGATAGAAGTAAAGCTGTAAGGGGGGACTGCGAAAGGCAAGTTCGACTCCCGGTCCGGCACACAGCTTTAATCCGTCAGGAAGTTTCAAATTAGATCACATTCCGGTGCAAAGTGAAATTTCATTCCGGAATCCTCTTTGTTACAAACTGAATCGCAGTTCCTGTCTTTGCATTTTGACAATGCTATGGACGATAGACTGCTCTCATCCCATAGTAAACATTCCGCCCGACAGCTGAGAGGTCAACGTGACGGATTGCCCTCCTACGGGTCCGGATTCAATTCCCGGCTGGGTCGGGGATTTTCTGTGGTGTCACCGCCAGACACCACACTTGCTAGGTGGTAGCCTTTAAATCGGCCGCGGTCCATTACTATACGTCGGACCCGCGTGTCGCCACTGTCAGTGATTGCAGACCGAGCGCCGCCACACGGCAGGTCTAGAGAGACGTCCTAGCACTCGCCCCAGTTGTAGAAGACTTTGATAGCGATGCTACACTGACAAATACGCTCTCATTTGCCGAGACGATAGTTAGCATAGCCTTCAGCTACGTCATTTGCTACGACCTAGCAAGGCGCCATTACCAGTTTATATTGAGATTGTTATTAATGTACCGTCAAGAGCCATGTACACCAATTATGGATTAAAGTTAAGTATTCCAAGATCTTCGCACTTTATTTGCAATTCTCAAGACATTGTCCTGTTCCAGACCTCACGCCAGTCTGCGTGAGCTTAAACGCGTGCCTTTCGGCTACCTCCGAGTGGCTTGGCTGTCTTGCCAAGTCACAACATTTTCTCCGCTCAAGGACTGGGTGTTGTGTTGTCTTCATCATCATTTCATCCCCATTGGGCGTGCAGGTCGCCCAATGTGCCGTCGAATGTAATAAGACCTGCACCAAGGCGGCCGGACCTGCCCCGTCAGGGACCTCCCGGCCAATGACGCCAAACGCTCATTTCCATTTTCCGTAATAAACAGATAACGATTTCGACGACGTACCTGCATTTGCTCGGTATGTCTTCTAGCGGTGAACGCATTAGTCCACATGGCCCGTGCTTCTCGGAGAAAGAGTGTAATTTAATTGTTCTGTGGAGCGCTAGCGTGGGCTGCTATGGTGTACAGGGAACCTTAGCGTTCGTTGCGAACAGTAAGGCATGTATTATTTACATAATGAGATTTTCACTCTGCAGCGGAGTGTGCGCTGATATGAAACTTCCTGGCAGATTAAAACTGTGTGCCCGACCGAGACTCGAACTCGGGACCTTTGCCTTTCGCGGGCAAGTGCTCTACCAACTGAGCTACCGAAGCACGACTCACGCCCGGTACTCACAGCTTTACTTCTGCCAGTACCTCGTCTCCTACCTTCCAAACTTTACAGAAGCTCTCCTGCGAACCTTGCAGAACTAGCACTCCTGAAAGAAAGGATATTGCGGAGACATGGCTTAGCCACAGCCTGGGGGATGTTTCCAGAATGAGATTTTCACTCTGCAGCGGAGTGTGCGCTGATATGAAACTTCCTGGCAGATTAAAACTGTGTGCCCGACCGAGACTCGAACTCGGGACCTTTGCCTTTCGCGGGCAAGTGCTCTACCAACTGAGCTACCGAAGCACGACTCACGCCCGGTACTCACAGCTTTACTTCTGCCAGTACCTCGTCTCCTACCTTCCAAACTTTACAGAAGCTCTCCTGCGAACCTTGCAGAACTAGCACTCCTGAAAGAAAGGATATTGCGGAGACATGGCTTAGCCACAGCCTGGGGGATGTTTCCAGAATGAGATTTTCACTCTGCAGCGGAGTGTGCGCTGATATGAAACTTCCTGGCAGATTAAAACTGTGTGCCCGACCGAGACTCGAACTCGGGACCTTTGCCTTTCGCGGGCAAGTGCTCTACCAACTGAGCTACCGAAGCACGACTCACGCCCGGTACTCACAGCTTTACTTCTGCCAGTACCTCGTCTCCTACCTTCCAAACTTTACAGAAGCTCTCCTGCGAACCTTGCAGAACTAGCACTCCTGAAAGAAAGGATATTGCGGAGACATGGCTTAGCCACAGCCTGGTGGATGTTTCCAGAATGAGATTTTCACTCTGCAGCGGAGTGTGCGCTGATATGAAACTTCCTGGCAGATTAAAACTGTGTGCCCGACCGAGACTCGAACTCGGGACCTTTGCCTTTCGCGGGCAAGTGCTCTACCAACTGAGCTACCGAAGCACGACTCACGCCCGGTACTCACAGCTTTACTTCTGCCAGTACCTCGTCTCCTACCTTCCAAACTTTACAGAAGCTCTCCTGCGAACCTTGCAGAACTAGCACTCCTGAAAGAAAGGATATTGCGGAGACATGGCTTAGCCACAGCCTGGGGGATGTTTCCAGAATGAGATTTTCACTCTGCAGCGGAGTGTGCGCTGATATGAAACTTCCTGGCAGATTAAAACTGTGTGCCCGATCGAGACTCGAACTCGGGACTTTTGCCGTTCGCGGGCAAGTGCTCTACCAACTGAGCTACCGAAGCAGGACTCACGCCCGGTACTCACAGCTTTACTTCTGCCAGTACCTCGTCTCCTACCTTCCAAACTTTACAGAAGCTCTCCTGCGAACCTTGCAGAACTAGCACTCCTGAAAGAAAGGATATTGCGGAGACATGGCTTAGCCACAGCCTGGGGGATGTTTCCAGAATGAGATTTTCACTCTGCAGCGGAGTGTGCGCTGATATGAAACTTCCTGGCAGATTAAAACTGTGTGCCCGACCGAGACTCGAACTCGGGACCTTTGCCTTTCGCGGGCAAGTGCTCTACCAACTGAGCTACCGAAGCACGACTCACGACCGGTACTCACAGCTTTACTTCTGCCAGTACCTCGTCTCCTACCTTCCAAACTTTACAGAAGCTCTCCTGCTTCTGTAAAGTTTGGAAGGTAGGAGACGTGGTACTGGCAGAAGTAAAGCTGTGAGTACTGGGCGTGAGTCGTGCTTCGGTAGTTCAGTTGGTAGAGCACTTGCCCGCGAAAGGCAAAGGTCCCGAGTTCGAGTCTCGGTCGGGCACACATTTTTAATCTGCCAGGAAGTTTAATATTTACATAGTTTCCCTCTTTCTCTTCAATATTTAAGATACAAGAACGATAATAAAAGTTAATCGAAAACCTAAGACGGGTAATGTAACATTAATTCCATTGTCGTTGACAGAAAAATTAGTTCTGGAAAACGCGAGCGTATTATTGCTAACACACATTTTGCATTGTTCCCCTTATGATTACGGAGTGGAAAATTAAATTCTGCAGTCTAGTTTCAAGTGTCTATAGGTGAACTCCATCTTAGACCCAAGTCGAAGCATGGTATTTACAAAACTAGATGTAACTAAATTTAATATCCAGAGAGAATATTAATTACTACACTTTCCTGTGTGATTGTAGGCGCAAACATTGAATTCCTTAGTCTAGCAGCTGACTCAAGTGTTTGTGGTCATCTGTCTGACACTCCGTTACTAACTTTGTCAGCTGACACATGCCATCTACAAAATTCGACCTTAGTAATTACTACACTTAACACAATGCATAGTATTTCTCGTGGTGTAGGCTAGAAAATACAAATGAGAATTTCAAGAAAAAAAGAGTGGCGTCAGACGCTCAGACAAGCCAGAGACTGTAAAGAGGTAATGATAGTGAACGTGAAATTAAATGGTTGAGAGGCAGATCATCTTTAATTAGCACTCACTTGGGAGATATATAAGCGTATACGTTTGCCGCACAGTCGTTGTGGCGGGTCTCTGCTTTCAGCTAATGGTATACCGGCTAGTGCAATCTGTTTCCGCAAATACCCTTACGACGTGCTTCTAATTACCGCTTTGCTGGGGAAATTACGTCGTCCCTAAAGCGTGAGCATTGTCTAGGAAGAGGATTTTCATTCTACAATAATTGGAACAGTCGTTACTGTTCTCATAAGGTTAGGATAACCGGGTGTATCCTAGTTAGTGCAAACGGATAAAGTAGAAGATAGTGCACTGTCGACATCAAACGGTCTCGTGAAGATTTTTCTCCTTTGAACCTTCTCCCCTCGTATTACCTAATAAGGAAGTTTCTATGGTAGTACCTAATGGCGTTAATGAGTAATATATTTCCTTTGGGAAGCAGTAACATTTTAGCTTACAATTTCTCATGCTACAGTGTTAGAAAAACGTTTGTCCTATAGCATACGGTTTCAGAAAGTCTATGGCATCATACTAGTAATAAACGATTACAAATTAGCTTTCTGGATCGAGAGAAAAAGACGACATAAAATTATGAATAGCAGTCTGGTAGCTTATGAAACGCAAAGAGAGAATCGCTGCTTCCATAAAATAGGGCTTTTCTACCGGACAAGTTTTCGAGCAATTTTGTTTCATGTCATGTTTCTTTTGATGCTGTCTGGTCGCTGTAAGAGTTTCGTTGAGAATCTATAAACCGAATTTATGTATAAAGAACCATAACAAAAATTTAATCTATTTAAAATCTTCGAGTGTAAATTGGTCTCTTTTTACCATATGCTGATAGTGTATATGTTAAGACAGGATGGATTTTAAAAAGATAAAATTTTAGAAGCGTGTCTGCACAGCCGAGACAACAGGTCTTTTTGTTCCTGTTAAAGAACATCACGGACTAAGGAAATGAAGCGTTTCCAAAAAGCCCTTTCCATTGAGGGTATACGTACATCGGCCAGACAGTTCACACAGTTCATGACAGATGTGCTCTGTAGCACCGCCTCACATGATTACTAGAACCTGAGAAAGTCCTGTGACCGAAACACTTTCTATGCGAGGGGTACAGAATGTTGTATCATAAGATACAGGCAGTTGGTCGTGTGTTTCGCTTATGTGACCATGTCTTAAAGGAATCAATAGAATTCAGCCTGGCCGATAGGATTATAAGTACAGACAAGGGCTACCCTCTAGGTTAAATTTAGAATCTTTATCTGATTTTATATAACAAAGGTCTTTGATTTGTCTAGCACAATCTGTTGTCCCACATACTTCATAATGATTCATCGTTTCTGCAAAGTTTCACCAATGGGGCGCTGTGACTTCACTTTACGTTGGAGAGCAGCAGTGACGACTCCTGGCGCATGCGCTTTTGGTTTTTCTGACATACATAAAGACCGGCACCTATTGTAGCTATCAGTTCCGGTGAGAGTTGACAAACAACTTCTCGCCTGAAGATGGTGGGCAGATGATCAACTAAAATGCAGCTGAAAATCCGACTAGAATATTATTAGTTTTGTGACAATTTTGACAACACTATTTACATATAATAGAAGCAGTACACTGAAAAACTGTGGCCATTACTTTGTATTGGATTATCAGTAACTGTCCTTTCATTTTTAAGGTTAAAAGAGTATAAAACGGCTGAAATCATACATGAACCAATATTTTCAAATTTGTTAAAAATAAAAGAGATTGCAAAATCATCCTCTTCTTATTTCAGAACCAATAAGCTTTCGATACTGCTTCTCTTTCCACTCACACTATATCCCATCCTTCCCAATGACTTCGCGAGATCCACGTCAACTGTTTCACCTCCGGCCGGCCGAAGTGGCCGTGCGGTTAAAGGCGCTGCAGTCTGGAACCACAAGACCGCTACGGTCGCAGGTTCGAATCCTGCCTCGGGCATGGCTGTTTGTGATGTCCTTAGGTTAGTTAGGTTTAACTAGTTCTAGGTTCTAGGGGACTAATGACCTCAGCAGTTGAGTCCCATAGTGCTCAGAGCCATTTGAACCGTTTTTTGTTTCACCTCCGTGTGTACCTAGTGAAACAACATCCTCAAGCACAGGGAATCTCAGTAACGATTACGCAGAAACAGCTCGAGGCCTCCAACTTACAATACACAACATTACAATCCAATCATCAGACCTCTTAAATACAACTTTCCCAGCTCTGAACTCAACTGTTAAGTGTCAGACTACAAATCTCCAGCATTCGAACTTTCAAATCATCCAAAAGAAAACACACAATAGATAGACTTTTAACGTGGGCGTCAAATCACCCGCTATCATACTTTCATACTTACATACAAGTTCATCCAACCCAACAGCACCTATTCGAACGGTGTGTGAGCCGCCAGAGCAGGCGGTGATGTGTGCTAGAGGTGTGCTTGCTTGTAAGAATGTGTGTCTGTTTTCTTTTCTGAAGAAATCTCTGGTCCAAAGCGAAATGTGTAACCATCTTATTACTGTGTATGTGGGGAATCATTATTACCAAAAATCGTGAAAACGTTCTTAACCGGATTACTATAAACTTTTACGCAATACTGCCTTGAATATTCAGACAAACGTACATTATATTACAGTTTGTGGTCATTCAATACAGGGACGTTTAATGCAGTTTGTGGAAAACGCTGGAGTTTCCGTCAGATTCTGTCCCATATGTGCTCGACTGGAGACACATCTAGTGATCGAGCAGGCCAAGGTAACATGTCGACAATCCGTAGAGCACGTTAAGTTACAACAGTGGTATGTGGTGAGCGTTATACTGCTGTAAATCAACTAGGTTCGTCAGAATGTTAGAGTAATCCGGTCAAGTACTTTTTGAGATTTTTGGTAACAATGATTCCCGCAAGCACAATGAAAAGACTGTTACACATTTAGCTTTCGGGCAAAGCCTCCTTCAGAAAAGAAAACACACACATCAAGCGAGCACATCTCAGATACACAGGACCACCATCTTCGGCAGCTCGGAGCTCATACAGATATACAGATACAAATGTTCGTTTCTACAAAATCGTAAATCTCCAAAAGTTCTTCACTGATTCCTTTGGAACTTTTATATAATGTTGCATTTGAATACGCGCAATTTTATATACTTAATATACTTATGGGAGCACCATATGGTACTTTTTATATATATATATATATATATATATATATATATATATATATATATATATATATATATATATATATACAAAGATGATGTAACTTACCAAATGAAAGCGTTGGTATGTTGATAGAGACACTAACAAACACAGAGATGTCAGTCGAGGCGGAAGTACAAAGGCAAAGATGTTTTTGAATGACAGGTGAGGTATGAGCGCCGGCAATTTGAAATTAGCGGAGGTTGAGGCCTGGTGGGTAACGGGAAGAGCGGATATATTGAAGGGCAAGTTCCCATCTCCGGAGTTCTGATAGGTTGGTGTTAGTGGGAAGTATCCAGATAACCCGTACGGGCTAACACTGTGCCAAGATGTGCTGGCCATGCACCAAGGCATGTTTAGCCACAGGATGATCCTCATTACCAACAAACACTGTCTGCCTGTGTCCGTTCATGCAAATGGACAGTTTGTTGCTGGTCATTCCCACACAGAAAGCTTCACAGTGTAGGCAGATTAGTTGTTAAATCACGTGGGTGCTTTCACACGTGGCTCTGCCTTTGATTGTCTACACCTTCCGGGTACCTCGACTGACAACTCTGCCCAAACTCTTTGTCTGCTTGTGTCTGTATAAGTGCGGATGGATATGTGTGTGTGTGTGTGTGTGCGAGTGTATACCTGTCCCTTTTTCCCCCTAAGGTAAGTTTTTCCGCTCCCAGGATTGGAATGACTCCTTACCCTCTCCTTTAAACTCACATCCTTTCGTCTTTCCCTGTCCCTCCCTCTTTCCTGATGAAGCAACCGTGGGTTGCGAAAGCTTGAATTTTGTGTGTGTGTTTGAGTTTTTGTTAGTGTCTCTATCAACATACCAACGCTTTCGTTTGGTAAGTTACATCATCGTTGTTTTTAGATATATTTTTGCCACGTGGAATGTTTCCCTCTATTATATATATATATATATATATATATATATATATATATATATATATATATATATAAGCACATGTATATGCCATATGATGCAAAATTTCAAAGGAATTAATTAATAACTTGCAGACTTACGATTCTCATGAAATGAACATGAAGTTTTCGCTGTAAGTGTATCCTTACTAATGTTGTATAGGTCGACAACGAACCATTTTTAAACTACGGAAACTTGACGCCATGCGCTCCGAATAGCCGTGGGATTGCCCTGTTGCAGTTCGTCAGTTAATGCGCAGCGCTATGCTTGTCGGTTGACATACATAAAGATCCCTCGCCCTGTCACTGCCCCAACGTGATACGCACACGTCTCGAATATGTCTTGCTGTTTGCCTCCACCTCACGTCAGAGGCATTCATACCTAAACTTCACTTAAGAGCCACCACACGCCACCTGCGATTTAGTCATACAATAAGCATGGCAGCACATTATTCGTTTGAAGAACAACCAATACGGTTTTTGTTTATGGGCTAACAGACGGTAATATGCATGAATCTCTACGGTTGTATCAGGAACGGTACACAGCAAGGCGCCACCCACACCCGCAAACGTTAACAGTAATTCACCAGCGGCTTGGCGAAACAGGCTCCTTAGCGGAATACCATGGTTATGCTGGAAGACCTCGAACACGACGGGATGCTGCATTTGAAGAGACTGTTCTCGAGCGGTTCGAGGAAGCACCTACGACAAGTACTCGAGCGGTTGGCCACAACATGGGGGTCACTCATCGGTTAATCTGGGAGGTTGTGAGGGATGACGGCCAGCATTCATTTAGTTTTCACCCTGTCCCAGTCCTAAACCCGGTGGCGGAGTAAGAACACAAGCTATGGTTTTTCCGGTAGTTTCTACGACATGTTACACGAGATCCCGACTTCCCCGCCATTGGGTTGTTTACTGCCGACTGCACCTTCCATCGGGATGGGCTTTACAACACTCGAAACGTTCAATACTGGGCAATGTAAGGTAGCTGAGATAAAAAAGCACCAAAGTTACTGAACACGAATGAAAATGACATCAACTGAAGAGGCAGTGATTGCAGTTTGGGCTCAAAAATATATTACAGAGGAAAAACAAAGCACACCCAGACGGGTTGCTAGCATCAATAGCAAGTTAAGAGAAATTCACCTAAAGCGACATAGGCTGACAAAGGAAACACTCAGGTCATAATAAAAGAGGATGATTGCAATAAAATAATGCTTCAATTTTTTGTGGGAATGACACTGCAGAAGTAGACAGGAACTCAACCAAGTCACTTCAAAATTGACTTAAGAAAACGATTGAAAGTACACTATTTTTGTAACTTCTCAGTGAGAAACAAAGGCTAGTTCGGATGAATTTCGAGCTCTCACTGGTCACTGCCTTGGTAAAACCCACAAAGGGAGGAAATGAACGCAATTCAAAAGTAATGGAGAAAGGTTTTTATGGCGGAGTTAGATAAGCTTTTATATAAAAAAGTAATGAGGTCATATATATTTCCAATGAACTACAGAGTACCCAGTGGCATAGATTTTGCTGATGATGCTAAGAATCTGCCCATCATTCATGACATGCAACATCATGTGACATAGTAAACCTATTCGGTAATGTACACTGTAGCACTATGGAAAAAGGCAACTGATAGAATTTCTTGATCTATTGGAATTGAGCTTGACTTTTAATTACTCTAAATGTGGTGGGAAAGTGTACCAGCAGAAGCATGGTTATTAGCGGACATAATTACAGCGGTATTTCGAAACAACCCTCTTATGATACAAAGTAGTTTTGTATAAACGCTACATAGGTGGTGGATTTAGTGTAATAAAGGAAAGGGAGCAGGCTCTAATCAACCCCCGTATGACCTTTAAAAAGCAGCACCAAAGTTACTGAACACGTTTTAGAAAGTCCAAAAGGAAGATTAATTTCTTAGATTGGACAGTACTCAAGGCAGAAAATAGACTGAAATTTTCTACTTATTCTGAACGAACACAACCATGCGCAATGCCACAACATGAAAGGGCATCCTTCTTTGGTATGGAGGCTCTCATATTTAAACTTCCATTAGAGGAAGCAGAAATACAACAAGAGTCATGTAGCAGTAGTAGTTTTAAGAGAGGTTTAGTTACACAGATTATCAAACACTTCAGACACATCAAGAATCTACCCAAGGATAAAAAGTTTATTACGGTAAAGTATTACAGCCATTTTACAGAAAAGCTAGCACCTGGCATCCCTAAGCAGCACGAAGTAGCATTTCATACAGTAGGGCAAACGATGTTGAAGCAAAGATAAAAAAATAAAAATAATTAAAAAATTTGTTAGAAAGTCTCATGCGTATATTGCGTATGGACGAAACGTGGAATATGTGATCATTTTTACATGGGTCAGACTGACCGTAACTTTGTAGTTAGAGACAAGGAAGTTATCTACCTGACAAGCAACGCAGCTTTCGACCATCAATTATGTAGTAAAAAGCATGTAGCAAGTAATACTAGAAACTAAGAGAATGAAATTAGACATACTGTAAGAATTTGAGCTATATAAGTGCAAAATAAAGGTGACAAACAAATTGATGAATGCACAGTCCAAGCTTACGTACAAATATGTTTTGCGCTTTCCGGAAATGAGATATGATTCAGTACAGCTGCCTGCTGATGGCCGTGTACATAAGTAACTTAAAAATTATAGCGACAATGTTCAGAGCTTTTATCAGCATTATATGCATGTATATCATTTTCACTTTGTAATAGCTCAAATGTTTTAAGAGCACAGTAATCAGCTAAACCTTGTAGAGCAACGACATGGTGCAAATGTTTGCAACAGTGCCTGCTGCTGCCAACATATTGTAAAGTTATGAGTATAGATTCATTATTTTAACCATGTCTGAGGCTTTTTTCAGTATAACATTAATATGAACTTCGTATAATATAATCTTCGTAAAATGAAAACTTTGTACAATATAAACATCGCATAATATAAACTGTGTGTAATATAAACTTTGTAATAATTAAAACATCTGAGAAGCACAACAGCCAGCTGATGAACATAGAGCAATGACGCAGCAACCGGCAGACAGAATTAATTGTGACAGCGCTTGTGGATAACGTTAAGATATTTTAACATTGTCGATACGTTCGTATCAATACGGTGCCATCAAACATCGCTGGCATGGCTACTCCACTTCCGGCTGATGTGGCGAGAGGGCGCAAGACAAAACAAAAAAATGGTTCAAATGGCTCTGAGCATTATGGGACTTAACTTCTGAGGTCATCAGTCCCCTAGAACGTAGAAGTACTTAAACCTAACTAACCTAAGGACACCACACACATCCATGCCCGCCGCAGGATTCGAACCTGCGACCGTATCGGTCGCGCGGTTCCAGACTGTAGCACCTAGAACCACTCGGCCACCCCGTCCGGCAAGACAAAAACAGAGACGATCTTTAGACGGCAGTGTAGATGTGCAGAGAGGCAGTTACTTTCTTGGTGGATGTCGGGCAAAGAAGTCAGAGAACAGTCGTTGTTATGTGAACGCTGCCAAGCCCATGTTGACGTTGCCGTGTGTGGACAGACAACAAGACTAACGGTCTGCAAAATGCAAAAGTTGGAGAGAAGTTACACTGGAAGACACAGAGTGTTGTTACTGGTTGGGGAGGTCGTCGTTCAGTGGAGCAAATACATCGGGCTTTCCGTCCATGGTGACTGCCTTCATTCTCTCAAATGGTTCAAATGGTTCAAATGGCTCTGAGCACTATGGGACTTAACATCTGTGATCATCAGTCCCCTAGAACTTAGAACTACTTAAACCTAACTAACCTAATGACATCACACACGTCCATGCCCGAGGCAGGATTCGAACCTGCGACCGTAGCAATCGCGCGGTTCCGGACTGCGCGTCTAGAACCGCTAGACCACCGCGGCTGGCTTCATTCTCTCAATATTTTTGATAACCGGTGAGCTAAATGATATAATGAACTGTACTGTTTTGAGTCTTGGCATTGCCTTGCGGAATTACATGTTAATGTCTGCCCTGCTAATGTACCAATATGTGAGTTTAAATATATGTGCTGTGAATAATGAACTTCAAGCTTACGCCACATCACATTTGCGCGTTAGTGTCAGCAGGCCAAGACAGACGCATGTTGTGTTTATCATTCCACAGTCAGTCCTGTGGAATTTAGTAATAAGTCAGCTACTTGCAATATCATATGCAGTAAATGGTCACAAGGAGGCACGTTTCGATATATGCACGACTAGTTTTCCACGCCACAGTATGCGTATGCACGCTTATTACTTTTGTTGTAGAGTTCTGAGTTGTTACTTGTGGGTAATAAGTTAAGCTAGTAAGGGACCTGTGGATTTTGTACCAACTGCTATTCTTGTACATGTTGTATCCGCGCCATTGGTCAGGCGCTGGAACTGTGAACAACTTGCCATGAAGCAAGCTGTCTTTCTCAGTTTTAAAAGTTTACTATTATAGTAAATGATTTTAAACTAAAATATCTCTGATTAGGTCATTTTCTGACTGTAAAGTTAGAGATTAACGCGAGAGTTAGTTTTTTAATGCTTTTTTTGCTTTGAAATTGTCAAGCGTTGCAGTGTTTAGTAAAACCTGGTTTAGTTAAAGTAACTTAGGTCATTTCCGGTGCACCTTTTACCTTGAATATTACTTAGGGCGGCGCATGAACCTTTGCCCTAGTGAATTCAAATAATTCAGTAATACGTGACCTCTTTGCCTGCTGTAAATTTTAGTGGGCCTTTTGCCGCATTCAAGTTATTTAAGTAAATGAATTAGCCTTCCTGGTAAACGCATGGCCACCACCGGTGTTCAGGTTGCCTAAGTAACTAGTAATTTCTTTTTTGCTTTTTGCCTTTGGCTGTTGTTCATAACCCTTACTTCGTAGCTCAAGGAATGTGTAAAAGCTGTTAGTTATTGGTTAAAATATGTCTTTATAACTGGGTTTATATTTGTGGTAAAATTTAATGACCGCTGTCCATTGCTGTCCTGCATTTTTAAATACATTAAATATAAAATTGCAGTTGACATTATTTACCTCTGAGCTCAAAGTGCAACCTGTGTTGTATGTTGAATTTTTGTTGTTAAATAAAGTAGTTTAATTTTATGTGATGAGTCTGGCTTCCCGTACCAGGATCCTTATATCCCACCTGTATGTGCAGTTGAAACGATCAGTCATTTCGGTTATTAATACAGTTTTATTATTTTGCTCTAATATGAATTACACCACTGTTCACGAAATTTACAATGCGTTTTCAATATAAGTAGTAATCGTAAAATACGCAAATACAATGGCACCTGTGTCTGGTGGTAATACGATGAAGCGCCGTGAGTTCAGTTCGACTTTCAGTTTTAATTACTATTGTATTATACAACCACATCTGATGCAATTTAGAAGAGTCTTAAAATGGCAATTGTGAAAAGCATTTCGTAAAGCATATTTGAAGATGTAAACATGAAATGGCCATAAACGGAATTATTGAATATAAATACATAGTACGTAACTGAGGACGGCTACAACGTTCTCCTAATCAGATTCTTTTAATGTGGTTCTTGAGTTTCTCCCGGCGTATTTGATAATCAACCTGTGGAGATGGATGAAATCACGAGGGAGGAGGTAGGCACTGCGTTTATTCCATATACAGGCGCACTCTCGGGGGAAATCGCCCGCATTTTGAAGAAACACTGGGTCGGAACTATGTTTTGTCCTCCGAATAAAACTCGTGCACTGGTGGGGAGCGCCAAAGATGACCTCGGTTTGAGGAAGGCCGGCGTGTACCAGACTCTGTGTCAATGTGGGAAGTCGTATATTGGTCAGACGATGCGTACCGTCGAGGATCGATGCCGTGAACACCAGATGCATACTCGACTGATGTATCCGAGCAAGTCGGCGGTCGCTGAACATTGTTTGTCGGAAAATCACGCGATGGAGTATGAACGCACGAGGATTCTGGTACAGACGTCGAGATACTGGGACAGCGTTGTTAGAGAGGCCATCGAAATTCGCACCAATGACGACCTCATAAACCGTTACTGTGGTTATAATCTTAGCAAGGCTCGGGAACCAGCGATTGGGTTAATCAAGAGTAAAACGAGCAAACGTATAATTGTGACGACCACGGCGGACAGAGCCATCACACCGACGTCATCTCAGACGCCGTCGCAATCTGTAACACCGCGCGACGGTCGCGCGGGGCGCGGACGGCGGAGGGAGCGTGCCGCGGGCGGAGGGTATTTAAATCTGCCGCCGTCACTACCGAAACCAGTTCCCTCTGAACAGCCATAGCGTACGGATCTCCGTGCCGGTACGTTCACAGGAGCTCAATCCGTCAGTTCACCTGATGATGGCGACATGTATCATCGTCGAAATATTGTGCCCGTTGGATACTGTAGACCGGCAGTACACCCGTGGATATTTTGAATATTTTTTTTACGTTGACCTGGTGTATTTCCAAGTCTTTCGTAAGTTCCATTGGAATTATGTTAGAGTCAAAAATTAGACATGCAGAGGTGCGTGTGTGTCATACCTGATGAGCGAGGACGTGCTGAAAAGTAATGCTTCCGAATTTTCCATGTGAAAACTCTTCAAGCTTTGTAAATGTAACAAACGTTATTAACATTCTAAACCTTTAACGTTCATGTGTACATGTTTTAACATAGTCCCCAAGGTGACAAAGACATTTCACCCACCTCAAGACCAGTTTGTTGATACCATCATTGTAGAATGTCTAGCCTTGGTGACAAAGCCACTGCTTCACTGCTTCACCATTTTTTTTCCCTTCTTTTCTTTTTTTTTTTTTTTGCGTCTTCAGCCTTAGCATACTGTCCCTTCTTCTTGTCAGTGTTTGCCATATATTCCTCCCATCTCAGATTCTGCAAGAAACCTCTTCACTCCTTACGTTGTAAGGCCACCTAATTTTAGACGTTAGTCTGTAGCACCACATCTCAAAGGCTTCGATTCTCTTCTGCTTTCCGAATTTAACTACCATACAATGCTATGCTGAAAACATACATTCTCAGAAAGTTCTCCCTCAAATTAAGGCCTATGTTTGATACTAGTACACTTCTCCTGGCGAGGAATGCCCTTTCTGCCAGTGGTAATCTGCCTTTGATGTCCTCCTTGCTCAGTCTGGCATGCGTTATTTTGCTGCTTAGGTGACAGAATCATTTAACTTCAACTCCTTTGTGATCATCCGTCCTAATTCTAAGTCTCAGTGCTCTCATTTCTGCTACTGCTCATTACTATCGTCTTTCTTCGATTTACTTTCAATCCATATTCTGCACTCATTGAGCCGTGGCGGGACCGGGGCGAGTAGTATCTCCGACATGAGTACGATCGATTTCCTAGTACAGAGGTGTGTTTTGGGGCTTGGGCCGGCATAAGCAAGTGCCGACGCGAGTAAGGGGAACAACGCTTTGAGAACGGAAGGCGGCGGCGTGCGAGTCGGCGTTTATCTGTCGGGCAGAAACGAAGACGGCGTACCTGTGGCCAGGCGGCGGTTATTACGTGGTTACGCTGGAGGCGGCGGGAGTTGGCCGGCGCTGTGCATTCTCCGGCAACCTCATGAGCTGTGGATGTTCCCGCTTCCTTGGAGGGACACGCGGCTAAGATCTTGAGAAGTGATGGTCTGACATCTTCGCAAAATCATCCCAGCATCAAGACACCCAGTTAAGTACTCTAACTACTAAGAGCCCTTAGTTAACTGTAATTGTGATCGCTCTTGTTACAGTAAGCGGTTGCCGGACGCTTGATGTTATGTGTTAGATTTCATTTGAAGCCTCTTACTAAGCGTGTGCTCTGCTTCCGCATAATATTGATGTATCTGGAAAATGTTACTTCATTGGCTATTATTATCAATCCTCCAATAACCATTCTTATATGAGCAACAGAAGAATACGCAATTAAAGACTTTAAATCAACCTGACGAAAACAAATAAATCTAACAATAACCCCACCAGATAAACCTAAAGACAATCAAAAATAATTAAACTTTAAACCCAAATAAGAAATAACCTTCATAACACGAAAAATACCATAACCACTTAACTTTAATAAAACATTTGCTTGCGATATCGGTTAATCCATGTCAATATGTGCTCTGCGGGCAGTCTGAGTTTTTATTTCAAAAGGTTACCGCATTGAGCTTTGCAGACTCACTTAAGGTGGCCAATATGTGTGTCATTAAGTTCTAGTGAGTGTCAGTTCTTGTGAGCCAGTTGATTTCCCACTCGTAGCGTTTGTTTATTGGGTACTGTTTCACTTAAAGAAACGACTTGCGAATGAAATTAGCTGTCGTTTAGCCTTGATTTTATAGTGTTAATTTACTGGTCAATCCTGAATGTTAAAGTTAAGAAAAGTTTTTCTGCCTCCTGTTGTCGGGTGTGGTCTGTGTTTCAGTGAGCTGAGGCAGCGGGCAACCGAAGCACAGAGCTTCCCTTTAGATTACAAGTTTGGCTTACGGGCGGTGAACTTCGCCTGAGCTCGTGCGTTCCTCTTCGGTAGCGTTTGCTAGGTTCACATTTCGGTGACATACTCGATGTGCGGTTGCAAACGGAACCACGTCTTGGTTCGAAGTTAAGTATTACTGCCCTCAGTCGGTTCCAACGTTCATGGTTTTTCGGCCTTACAAGCTTGGACCTTACTTCTGTTGTTACATATTTATGGTTGTACGAAGTTGCAACTTTCTATGCCCTAGAAGCCCATCTTAGAAGCCAATGGGCATTTGAATAATTTCGTGGTTCGCTCTGCAAGGTTCTCTAATCTAGTAATTTGCAAGATGGCCCAAGTTACATTTTAATAAATATGTTCTAAGTATTCGTGTTAAAATTGAGGCTGTGTGTCCA
Source organism: Schistocerca americana (assembly GCF_021461395.2). NCBI lineage: Eukaryota > Metazoa > Arthropoda > Insecta > Orthoptera > Acrididae > Schistocerca > Schistocerca americana. The sequence goes on from NC_060124.1 coordinate 149,297,569, forward strand.
CTGTTATTTTTCATGGAACGTTAAAATATTGGAATTGAAAGGGTCTTAAATAACGTCTCTTAACTAGAGTTGTTTTGTTAAAGTTATGGTCAGATTCAGCCTTAGTGGCTTCTGTCAACTTTTTATGAGATCGTTGCTAATGGTTTATTAGTTTATTAATGATTTTATGCAATGAGAGAGTAACTTAAATATTTTGCCTGAGTGGCGTTTCTCAATGTTTGTGGGAGGTCGTTGACTAAAGATTTATTAACTTGCTTATGATTTTAAGTACTGAGTGTTCCGTAAATAATCTTGCCTGAGTGGCGTCTGTCGATTTTTTTGTTAGATTGTTTTTGGTAGTTAATAAACACATTAAATCGAAATGTTCACTTTATTGGGTCAGCTCTTGCAGTCTTCGGAATTGTGCTGATGGTATTTTTCCGAAAGTCGGGTTGTTCCACTCCCTTTAGATTTAAAGGTTTAAAATAGCAGGTGCCTCGTAATAAAGTTCCACTCATTAAACTGTGCATTGCACTCAACAGATGATGTAATTCGCTTCACTTTCACTGAGGATAGCAATGTCTTAAGTGAACCTTATCAATATTTTAAACATAGCTGCACAACAGCAATGGTTCCACGTAATAACAATTATAACCAGCCGACCAGTTGCAATGGATAAAGAAATTCTTAATTCTTTACCTAGGTTTCGACAAATATAAATTTGTCTTCTTCAGAAGGTAGCAATTTTGAGTCGGTTGTGAGCTCTGCAAGATCCATGAACTATTTTGTATTTACGTGACAAACCCTAGTTCTAGGGCTATCTTTTATTTTTGACAAATGGATCTATGCCGACAATTGTAAAAACGGCGATGGCACATTAGTCTTTACTAATGTAAAATTGCTACCTTCTGAAGAAGACAAATTTATGTTTGTCGAAACATAGGTAAAGAATTAAGAGATTCTTTATCCATTGCAACTGGTCTGCTGGTTATAATTTTATTATGAACCTTATCACTTATATCGTTTCACCCTGAATTTTAATCCGAGTCGTGAACATTTCTTTTATTTTTATCATTACCTCCTTGATATCTAGAGTGAACAGTAAGGGCAAAAGACTACATCCCTATCTTACACCCTTCTTAATCCGAGTGCTTTGTACTTGGAGTTCCATCCTCATTATTTCCTCTTGGATCCAGTACATGTTGTATATTACCTGTCTTTCCCTGTAGCTTACACCTACTTCCCCAAAATTTCGAACATCTTGCACCATTTTACACTGTCGAACGCTTTATCCAGGTTGACAAATCCTACGAACGTGTATGCAGTTTTCTTTAGTCTTGTTTCCATTATCAACCGCAACGTCAGAACAGCCTCTCTGGCACCTTTATCTGTTCTCAACACATTCTCAATTTCCTTTTCCAATCTTCTGTGTGTTATTCTTGTCAGAAACTTGGATGGATGAGCTATTTAGCTGATTGTGTGATATTTCTCGCACTTGTCAGCTCTTGCAGTCTTCGGAATTGTGCGGATGGTATTTTTCCGAAAGTCAGATTGTTCCACGCCAGACTCATACATTCTACACACCAACATGAGTAGCCATTTTGTTGCCACTCCCCCAAACTAAATTTGAATTTCCGATGGAATGTTATCCATCCCTTTTGCCTTCGTTTCTATTAAGTATTCGAAAGCTTTTTAAATTCCGATTCTAATACAAGATCGCCTATCTCTTCTCTATCAACTCCTGTTTCTTCATCTGCCTCATCATCGGACAAATCTTCTCCTTCGTACAGGCCTTCATTTTACTCTTTTTATCCACCCGCTCTCTTCTCTGTATTTAAATCGGAATTCCCATTACGCTCTTAACGTTGCCACCTCTGCTTTTAATTTCACCGAAGTTGTTTAGACTTTTTGCTATGCTGAGTATTTCCTCCCGACAATTGTTCCTTTTCAATTTCTTCAGAGTTTTCATGCATACATTTCATCTTGGCTTCTCTGCACTTCCCATTTATTTCATTCCTCAGCGACTTTTATTTCTGTATTCCTGATTTTCCCTGCAGATTTTTGCATTTCCTTTTTTTTATCGATCTGTTGAAGGATTTATTCTGTTACCCGCGGTATTTTTGCAGTTACCTTCTTTCCAACCTCTGTGATTGGCCGTTTCAGAGATGTCCATTCCTCTTCAACTGTACTGCCTACTGAGCTATTCCTCGCTGCAGTATCTATAGCCTTAGAGATCTTCAAGCATATGTCTTCTAAGTAGGCTGTTTATGTTTTCTCTATGTAAGTAGGCTGTTTAGGTTTTTTTATTGGTAACGCCACCTCTGTATGAAAATCACTGGCTGTGCTGTGTGCAGTCTGTGTCTGCTTTGCATTGTTGTAATACTCGCCATTGTAGTGTTAGGCAGCTGGCTGTGAACAGCGCGTAGCGTTGCGCAGTTGGAGGTGAGCCACCAGCAGTGGTGGATGTGGGGAGAGAGATGGCGGAGTTTTGAAATTTGTCATGAACTGCTATATTTATATATGATGATATCAAGGTAAAATACATTGTTTGTTCTCTATTAATATCTTTGATTTGCTAACTATCCCTATCAGTAGTTAGTGCCTTCCATAGTTTGAATCTTTTATTTAGCTGGCAGTAGTGGTGCTCGCTGTATTGCAGTAGCTTGAGCAGCGAAGATTTTTGTGAGGTAAGTGATTTGTGAAAGGTATAGTTTAATGTTAGTCAGGGCCATTCTTTTGTAGGGAATTTTGAAAGTCAGACTGCGTTGCGCTAACAAAATATTGTGTGTCAGGTTAGGCACAGTCTTGTATAATTGTTCAAAGGGGACGTTTCAGTTTACATTTCATACTACTTCGATATCCCACTTCCTTGCGTGTTGATTCTTTCTGACTAATGTCTTATACTTCAGCATGTTCTTTATCATTACTAAAACGTGATGTGAGTCTATATCTGCTTCCGCGTACGCCTTACAATCCAGTATCGGACGTCGGAATCTGACCATGATGTAAGCTAACTGAAAGCTTCCCATTTTTTGCCCTTTTCCAAGTATACCACATCCTCTTGTGATCCTTGAACAGACTATTCGCTACTAGTAGTTGAAATTTATTGCAGAACTCAGTTAGCATTTCTAGCCTTTCTTTCCTCTCATTCCTAGTACTGAGTCCATACTGTCCCGTAAGCCTTTCTTCTGCTCTTTCTCCTTCAAAGCCGGTCCCGCCCCCTCAGATGGTTTCATTTTCATCTCCCCTTACGTACAGAATTACCCGTTCAATATCCTCATATGCTTTCTCTACTTCTTCATTTTCATCTGGTGTTGTCGGCATGTATATCTGAACTATCATTGCCGTTGGTGGTTTTCTGTTGAGTCTAATGAGAACCACCCTATCACTCAAGTGTTCGCAGTAACTCACCCTTTGCCCTAACTTCCCCTTTATAAGGAATGTACAACCGTTTTCTGCTGCTGTTGATGTTTCCCTGTACTCATATGGCCAGAATTCCTTGTCTTCCTTCCATTTCACTTGAATGTCCCTCACTATATCTAGATTCAGCAATAGCATTTCCCTTTTCGGATTTTCTAGCTTCACTTCCACGTTCAAACTTCTATCCACGCCCCGATTCGTAGAACGCTGACCTTCCGTTGGTTATTCAGTCTTTTAGCCTTGGTCACCTCCCCTTTGGCAGTCCACTCCCAGAGATCCGAATGGGGGAGTATTCTGGAATCTTTTGCCAATGGACAGATCATCATGACACTTTTTTAATTACATACCACATGCTCTGTGGATACACATTACGTGTCTTTAATGCAGTGGTTTCCATTAACTTCTACATCCCCACGCTGTTGGACATTGGTAATTCTTCCGCCCCACTAGGGACAGTTTCCCATCCCCAGGGGCAAGAGAGGGCCCTGAACCTCTGTCCGCTCCTCTGCCCTCTTTGAAAAGGCTGTGGCAGAATGAGGGTGACTTCTTAGGCCGGAAGTCTTCGTCCTTCAGTATTGATGATTTTTATTCTAAATTTAAGGCGCGGTGGGGTTCGTACCTACGACCGACGACGTTTTGATTTCTGATTGAAGACGCTTCCTAGACCACAGGTGTTTAACCACTATCAAACTGAAATCCTCCAGGGAGGCTTAAAGTTTTGGAAACAGATCGGATAGTACCACATAGCCGGTGTATATAGGATGACCGATGGTGGTGAACCCAAGGCTTTGGGTTGTTGCAGGCATCGCAGCGACGTGTGTGGTATGGCATGGTGAATCTGAAGGGGAGGATGATCCATGAGTCGGTGAACTCTTCGAATTCGCAACTCGATTGCAGCACGCTGTTTCTCGGGCACTGACATAGTTACATTACCCACCACCATATTACATGCTACAATTCGGAGCCCTGTGGAGGCAGAGAACTACCAACATGTAAATATGACGAATAAAGTTATAGAATGTTAATAATGGTTGATTTTCTTAAACGTCTTTAAGGTTTTTCACATAAATTACTTTTCAACAAGCCCTCGTACAAGGGGCATTCAAATGAAAACGAGACAATTGGAAAAAAAGGAATAAACTATTTACTATTTCAAAAGTAATCTCCGTAACTGTTAATAGATGTATCCCACTGCGAGACAAATAGTCAGTACCTTCATTCAAAAATGTGCGCGGTTTCTTACAGTTCAATGATTGTACAAAGCCACGCACTTCTTCGTTCGAAGCAAATTAACGGCCGCGAATGTCTTTCTTCAAGGCTCCAAAAATATGGAAATCATATGGGGAGAGATTGGGACTGTATGGATGACGTGTAAGGGCTTCTAGTGAAGCTTCTATAACGTACTCGTAATAACCTTGTCATTCGACTGTAGGAGCAAACAGGAAAAAAATAATGGAAAACCAAGAACGAGTTCTCGGACTAGGAATGGTGTATGATACAGATATTGTCTTTTGGCACTACTGTTCTATCTCAACTTCAAGGAAACAACAGGAATATTCAAGTGTAGATCATAATTTCAGCCTGAAATGATGTCAAATGACAAGATTCGCTTTTTACGATGCTACCCTCAGTGAAAGCGAAGAAGAACTACAGGACCTGTTAATTGGAACGAAAAGTCCAATGAATGAACAGTAATGAACACACCCTGTACATTTAGAGTAAACTGAAGGAAGACGAGAGTAAGGAGGAATTGCAGAGTTTAGCGCTGAAGTTAACATCAAAATTTGTAACCGCGAAGCAGACAATATTTACTACAGTGGAAACAAAATAACAAATGGCAGACAATGAAAGGAGGACATGTAACAGAGATTAGCACAGACAAACAGGGAATTTCCGGCTGTAAAAGTCTACTATTGAACATTGGACCTAATTTGAGGAAGAAATTTCTCAGTGTCCAACTGGAGCACAGAAATCCTGTATAAGTGAATTATAGTGTATTTCTGAACCGAAAAAGAAGATGGGTGAAATGTTGGAGACTCAATGCTACGGAAGGATGGTTATCATTCTAAGGGCAGATGAGATAAGAAATGAGGATTTCCGCAGGAACGGCGGTGAGGGGAGTGTGGAAAGCATCCTGAAGTAGAAGGCACAGATGACAGGGCATGTTTATGTTTTCCATGTTAAGGAGCTGTAAAAGGTAATAATTGTAGAAGACGGACACTGTAACGTATAAAACACATAACTGAGACCTTGGGGGGGGGGGGGGTGCAATGAGATGAAGATTATGGCAGAAGAGAGTATTTCGCCACGTACTCTATCAGACAAAATTTTATTGGATCGTAATACAAACAAGGAACAAGGAACTATATACCTCTAGGTATTTCATGGTAAATGTCAAGCTAATAACCGAAGTAGCTCCAATTCCACCTTGTATTAATCTAACTGGTCTGAGGTTTCCTGTCTTTACTTGATTGCCAGAATTAACAGAAAGCGAGATTGGGGAAAGTGCCGCAAGAGAAAGTTAGCGGCTAGCAGAGGGAACGTGGAAGTTGAAACAGTTCTGCAACCTGCCGAGAGCGATAATTACAGAGCTGCAGGGACATCTCGCCTCATCAGCAACAATTAGTACCTCAGCTCTGCTCCTCCAGGGAGTTCTAACCGTCTTTCAGGTATACCGCCACAGTACTGTCTCACCAGATAAACACCGCCCTGTGGCGGGTCTAAGCGATGAAGAGCAGATCCCGCCTACGTATCTCAGAACGAGACGTCAGACCCTATGGCCACCGATTCTGACGATCTTCGGGCTACTAATCTGATGTCACTTGAAACTTCTGTCGCAGCTCGAAGGTCATTACTCTAGCATTTTCTAAACAATCTTAATCAAAGGAAAAGATCCAGGCCCCGTTTCGGTCCAGCTGGTATCGTTGTAATACATGAACATGAATTTTTATTTATACTTACATAGCTCGCAACCTAATAAATTCCGAGAAATTAGTGACTTTGAGTCGTCGTTAATATACGAGAGGAGGAGAACTGATGTTAACTGCAGCGTTGGCCTGTCTTTGAAAGAAATCCTGATAAACAGGGTGTACTATATTTCTGTAGCGAGAGTCGAGAATATTATCCATTTATGAGCTGATGAATGACTATAACTGAAGCAGGGATCGCAAAGAAAAGAAACAGAAAGAAAATATTCTTGATGTATAAAAATACTTGAAGAAAACTATCAGAGTAAAATTTGCTTGTGGTAGAAAGGCAGATGGCATGCTCCAGGTTCATGTTTGTCTTTAAGATTTTCTGTTGAATAACACTACACAGGTTATAATCCTATCACTACTACTGTAATTTAGTATGCCTCCACCTAATTAACAGAAAAACCTTTTTATCTGTCTATGTTGTCACGTATAGTATACCCCAACAGAACAAATAATCTGGTTACGGGAAAAGCCACGTATAACCCTCTTTCTTAAATTTTGTTTACTTTCCAAATAAAGTACACTGTGGTGAGATAGTCCTGTTAATAGGAAAAACCAATCAATAGAGTTACCCTTTTTACAGGATATGACCGTGTGTTGTTTTTAATGGATAAGTTAATCAGACTATTCAGTTCTTTTCCTAAGATTTTACCCAACTGTTAACTAGAAACGCAGTATGAATAATATTATACAGAAGCTAGGACAACTCAGTTCCAAGTTCATTTAGTGGCATAAAACATGTACTAATAGTCGCCAGCCTATCCAGGCAACGAAACAGTATCATAAAACCTGTAATAAATGGACGATCAGATCATGACATTCAGCTCCTTGTTTAAGATGTAAATTCTAAGCAGATTATCAAGACTGCTAAATCTGAGTACAGGAGAGTATTCACTCAACCAAAAATTGAGTGTTTTAGAAAACTGCTCAAAGATATGAACTGGAAAGATGTTTACAGTGCTCATGACATGAATGAAAAATATAACACATTCATGAACAATGTCAGTACCATGTTTGAAAACTGTTTTCCTCTAAAAGTTACTCAAATTAAACAGAAGTCTATAATAAAACCATGGATCACACAAGGAATAAAGATTTCCTGTAAGACAAAAAGGAAAATATATCTGTCGATCAAGAATAGCTCCAATGCTGATGATTTAGCTAAATACAAGGAATACTGTAAAATGTTAAAAAAAGTAATTCAGACATCTAAACAAATACACTACGAGAAGGAGATAGCAATGTCAGGGAACAAAATAAAAACAATATGGGATATAGTGAAAGAGGAGACTGGTAGAACCAGAAAGGAACAGGAGCAAATAGCACCAAGGGTAGATGACACATTAGTAATGGATGGGCATAATGTGACAAATCTATTTAACAAGTACTTTATATCCGTTACTGATAGAATGGGATTGTCAGGATCAGTAAATAATGCCCTTGAATATCTGAAACTAGCCTTTACAAATAGCTTCAGGTACATGAATATGCCACTCACTTCACCAAAAGAAATAACTTCCATAATAAAATCTTTAAAAACAAAGCATTCTAGTGGTTATGATGAAATATCAACAAAGTTAATTAAGGTATGTTCTTGTGAGTTTAGTACAATTCTAAGTTACTTGTGTAACCAGTCAATTATAACTGGAACATTTCCTGACTGGCTGAAATATGCAGATGTTAAGCATCTATTCAAGAAAGGTGATAAAGAGATGCCATCAAACTACTGACCGATTTCACTTTTGCCAGCATTCTCAAAAATTTTAGAAAGAGTAATGTACAGGCAGCTTCTCAACCATCTGACCACAAATAACATATTATCAAGAACACAATTTGGATTTCTGAAGGGTTCTGATATCGAAAAGGCAATTTATACCTACAGTGAAAATGTACTTAATTCATTAAATAACAAGTTACAAGCAGCAGGTATTTTCTGTGATTTGTCAAAGGCATTCGATTGTGTAAACCACAACATCCTTTTAAATAAATTAGAATTATGGTGTCACGGGCAGTGCTCCAAAATGGTTCAAGTCATACCTCGCTAACAGGAAACAAAGGGTGTCAGTGCAAGGGACTAGTGAAATAAGTCATCAGTCATCATCAGAATGGGAAGAAATTACATGTGGTGCCCCACAAGGATCCATCTTAGGGCCATTGCTTTTTCTTGTGTACATTAATGATCTCTCATCAGTTGCACTGCCAGAAGCAGAGTTTGTTTTGTTTGCAGATGATACAAATATTGCAATAAATAGTATGTCGAGTGTAGTTCTAGAAAGAGCTGCTAATGATATTTTCATGGATATTAATAAATGGTTTAAAGCCAACTCACTGACATTAAGCTTCGAAAAGACTCAGTATATGCAATTCAGAACCTGTAAGAGGTTTCCACGAAGCATATGCATAAAGTATGAAGAAGAGCAGATAGAAGAGGTTGACAATCTTAAATTCCTGGGATTACAACTTGATAATAAATTCAGTTGGGAGGATCACACCACAGAACTGCAGAAACGCCTTAACAAATCTGTATTTGCAATTCGAGTGTTAGCAGACATAGGCGACATAAAAGTGAAAAAGCTTGCATACTTTGCCTACTTTCATTCCATAATGTCATATGCTATAATATTTTGGGGTAACTCTTCAAGTCAAATAAAAGTTTTCAGAGTCAAAAAGCGTGTAATACGTATTATTTGTGGAGTAAACTCACGGACGTCTTGTAGAAACCTCTTCAAAGAACTGGGTATACTAACTACTGCCTCTCAGTATATTTACTCCTTAATGAAATTTGTCCTAAATAATATATCTCTTTTTCCAACAAACAGCTCAGTTCATACATACAATACCAGGAACAAAAATGATCTGCACAAGGACTTAAAAGCACTTACTGTAGTTCGAAAGAGGGTCCACTACTCAGGAACACTCATCTTCAATAATTTGCCAGCAAACGTAAAAAATTTAGTTACAAATAAAGATCAGTTTAAAAGGAGCCTCAAAGACTTACTAGTGGCCAACTCCTTCTACTCCATTGACGAATTTTTTAATAGAAACGAATGATGTGTTGTATATATTCATAGTATTAGTATTGTTATTTCAGCTTTTAAAAAAAAGTGACATGCTCCACATCCACGAGGATCTCCTCAACACGGATCTATGGAACGAAAAACTAATCTAATCTAATCTAATTTAATCTGGAAAAGCAGAAGTATGAGTTTTGGCTTACTTTCCTCTTACTGTTTAATTTGGTTCTTCAAATTAATATTACTCCACGTAAACAATGTCAGTGCAAACACTGGAATTTCTTTCTGGCTACTACACCCTTATTCAATTCCATTTTTAAAAGAAACAAAAACCAGTAGATAACATCAGGCAAGCTAAAAAAAATTGGCCGGGGGGGGGGGGGGGGGGGAGGGGCTATGAAAAGCCTTTTCTATGATCAACAACTTAAATACAAAAATACTTAGATACTAAAGCACACAATTTTTATACTGATCACTTCACTTCAAGAAAACCTCTTCCTTACTGGAATTTACTTTCAAAATCTATTATTCTTTGAACTAACTGTGTACAGTCATTTACCAGATTCTAGTAACTTGGCTACATTCAGATTGGATTTTAAGTAAGCAAACTTTTACTATAACACTTTGCAATATTTAAGAAAACACAAAAACAATTTAAATGAGGTCTCTTTATATTAACTTGGCACCTCATAAGTCTGTAAAACACGATACCCAGATTCATGAAACACCAGGAAGTAACCCTATATACGTGTATGATTAGAATGAAACAACAGGATGAACCGCTTTCTTTAAAGTTCATAAATGATTACAAAAACACAGTTAAAATTAATGGTAGATTTACTATAAAAAAGACTTATGTGGTGGTTGTAGGCTTGGGAGTGGCGAAAAATTATGGCGGCTACACTACCCACAGTACGCCCTGCAAGTCTCTTGCCGTATGGACTTAATTTCTCTTTTTGGCGTCATTCAAGTCTACATACAGTACCCCGACAACTCGTCGCTGCGCCGTAAGCCGTTTGCAGTCTCCATCCGAGGCATTTTGCGTGAATTTTCAGGCAAAGCTTCTCCTGCTCCACAAAGGTGTTGCCTCAATCACTGCTGCCTACAGACTGTGCGAATTATTTCTAGCGCTTGCTCTAGGTAGCGCTCCAATTCACCCTTGCCACCTTTTCCACTCCCCAGAGCCACTTTCATTTTAAACAAAAGCACACTGACTCTTACATAACACCTATTTTTTATGTTGTTGCTAAGCGTGACCATTTCTTAAATTCTCAGATTTACATTAGCGTGAGCAATTTATACACACAAATATTTTTTAAATACGAAAGGTCATCAGAAAATTGTTTACCATAATAAACAATTACGTCGTATTTTACTTACATTACTCACATACAATGCAAAGAACTTCAGTCTCCAGTATAGTACACTTCACTTTACATATACAGAAAATGTAGTACCAATAAACGTGGCTCACTGTTTGGATAGGAACTGCTATAGTATTTAGCCACCAGAGGATGAAATAGAAAGCGTGGCTCTACCAGTCGTTCACCAAGAAAATTGAAATATCAGCAAAAATAAAATTACCTTTCGCATTTAAGTACCTACATAATTAATGATACATACTGTGATTTTCATATGTAAACAAGTCGGACACTTGGAAATGCAAAAGAAAAATGTTTGGCCCAGTGGTGTGAGACGATTGTTAACTACTTGTGCGCCTAGTTTCGAATTGCATATGTCGGAATAATTTTTACTTCTTAGCAAGAGAATTACTGTAAACAGCTTTAATTTAAATGTGAAGGAGGTGGTGAAAAGTGTGTGGAATATGTACCTTACCAACTCTGACAATCCAGGTTCAATCGTCTCTGCTCTCTGCGTTGTGATCTCTCTTTTTCTTTCTTTGTCTTTTTTGCTCCCTCTAACACAAAATATATTTTCAGTTTTGGGGAAAATGAAAACGCAAATGCAACGAAAATCGTATTCCTGAAAACTCCTTATCCCTCTATAACTGCGAGACTTTTTCGGATATCATGTAAAACGTGATCACAGCAGAGCGAATAATACATCCATGGCTATTAACACACCACACATTTCTCGAAATACTTAGATATTTACGTCTGTCAGTGATACCTTACAGATCTGTACCCTTGTAGATAATCATCTTTTAACATGAATATTGCCCTTGATGTTGTCGTATGGACTGTATACATAAAAATCAGCCACCAAGAGAAATGTGCTCATAAAAGTAAAACAAGTTTTCTTTTCATCGGATATTGGGCAGCCAAAATGTGTGTTTAGTGCAGAGGATCTGTTTTATGCTGCCGCTCCTATGATGAATACAGTTTAAATGCCTATGATGGCTTACCATGACAAGAACAATACCAGTAAGTCTTCGAGGAACGGAGGGGTTCCAGCAACAGTTGTGCAAAACTTCATGCCCGTTGCACTTCTTCACATTCCCTAAAGAGAATAATACCTGGCTTGAGGATTGTCAAAATGAGGAAGCATTTGTGATAGCCACTTTTAGCGTTAGTTCTTTCCTAAATATTTACCCTTCAGTGGGACGAATTTTTCACAATGATGTGGAGGCCGTGATTGGACAAGTCTGCATTTAGCAGTTCAGAAAAACAGGAAATGCTTGCCACGCAGTTTTTTTCGTCTGGGGAAACAAGCTGAGATTCCATTCCAAGCAAGAAAAACACACTTGATTCATTTACTATCCATTATATCATTTATTATCAACAGAGACAGAATTGTTGGTACAGACCAAATGAGATCGTTTCCATAAAGATTTCACAAGAATGAGTCTTAAAATCATGAAACGCAAGACCTCTTGGCTAGAGCAGGAATTCTCCAACAGGCCCTCTAAGATCTCCATATGAATGGATAAATGTGGTGGACGAATTCCAGTACTTTAGTAACATGCGTCGTTGCGTCTGACAACACCAAGCATTAGAAGACTGCAAACAGAATGTAGGTACACTAGATACTGTTGGATGGAACATTTCCAAAAACTTCAAACATTCTAAACAACACATATCTCCTATATGCACTAATATATGGACTACAAGCAGGACTCGTATCTGACATTGGGAATTTTATCCTGGCAATAGAAACAAAGTACCTCAATTCTAGATATCAGAAAATCTGAAGTGACACCTGCCACAGATAAATGAGTGACAGTTGTGGAAAGACCAGAGATATAACAAGAGGTCAGTCTGCAACTGCACCTGAACTCAAAAATTATGATACCCACACTCTTGCCAACATCAGTATGATCGTATCATAACTGATTCATGACGACTGACTCAAACCCTAATGCTCAATTATCATGTGTAACACTATTCCTATTCCTTAAATGAACACGTGGCTCTGTGATATCTTTTGACAACACAAATGTTAGTTCAATCACATTTATTTGATCAAATATGCCTTTTACAAGATTGCAATTGGTTTTATATTTGCAAGATACTTATTAATAAGCTTTAAAATTTAGGCATTTCTATACATCACAACATTTTACTAAACGTATTATGACTACAGATATCATTCTGAGACGTCGTGTGAGCCTTACTTAATAAAAATTAGCACAATTGTAACGAAATATCAAAAAGAACAATTTGATATAATATTTCCACTAAAGTATTACAGCTTGTTCACAAACACATAAACGAACTATTTCCCCTAAAAGCAGTCAACTGCATTCTCAAGTAATGGTCTATGTTACACAAAAACCATCTCTTCCAACAACGTTCAGCTTCGATATGCAAACCCACTATGAGTATGCCACAATCCTTTTTACATCTACTTTTTCAGTACATATCAGCAACATAATCTTTAATCGAAAAATATGGTATTTTCAAAAAAATACCATATTTGTGCCATATGATTTTGTAGCTGATTGCATCGAAAATAAGTCTTGTAGCCAACAGTAAGGTTGTGTACAATTAAATTTTACAATTTCCTGACCATATAATACATTGATGCACACCCATTTATCTCACCCATTCAGAGTCTGAGAACAAAACGTAACTCATTAAGTGTATGATATTAATTTGTAGATAAATTGCATCACACTTTGTGTTATACAAATCTCGACATAATTCGATATGTATTTGCATTGATCAGTGTAACTGAGATAGAGCAACATGTTCTCTGTAGTTACAAATAAACTAATTTCATTACAATTACAACAGCATGTAAAATATATAACTGAGGTCAATTTGGATGCAATGATATAGAGCTAAGCAGTATAATATGAATGATTCTTCACAACATGGGAGAAATATGTGAGATTTTCTGTCTGCCCCCAACTTCGTGATCCAAAACTTTCGTTTAATATATTCAAGATATTGAGTACTAGTATTATAATTTCAGAATACAATAATATTTAAATTAAAAGAAAAAGATCATGCACAATTACCATTTAAGAATTACTGATTGTTCATCAGTGGAAAGTGTAAACAACAGTGTGTTCTGTATTAAGGTTAATTCTTTATAATTAATCAGAAAAATCTGACAGAACAGATGGAAGCACAAAAACAGTAATATCTGAGAAACGTCGAGGAATAAGGGATCCAGCAACAGTTCAAGTCAAATTTTACTTGTACTTCGTGATTAGTTTTAATAAAAACGTATTTGGGCAGGTATGACGAACGTGCCATGATGTCATTGGGAGTATGGGTGAAATAGTACCTTATAGTAACCTCTTATTTACTTTACACAGCTGAGTATTATCTGCTACAGGTTATTACTACATCAATGCTGCCATTATCCCTAGCTGAATATCGATACTGTATTCTCAAGACAGGTTAATCGATATTGTCCAAGAAGTATAAATAAAAAATGACCTTCAAGAACTAAAATTTCTTTTTTATAGGCAGCTGCTGTAGTTGCACAGAGTATTGACCTATAATTAAAGATCTTGGAATGTATCAAAGAAAACTGTTAATGCAAAAGAAGAAAAATCTTGTGCTACATATACAGGTGGATAAAATATAGCAGCATTCGCAAAATGATTTAATGCAGCGCTCTCTTGAAACAGGTGATACTACAATTTTGAAATAGGGTGTTACCCAGAGTAATGGAAAAACATGTGGAAGAATTCAGAATATTTCACAGTAACACCAATAAGTTGCACTCTTAAAATATAAACCTAATGTAAAGTCAAGTTTCCATCTGAACTATAACGATAATTAGATATTATTTTACTGAAAGTAACAAAAACATTTCAAGAAATAATAATTGCAGGAATAACAGTTTCAGATTGAATCTTGAAGAAGAAAATAATTCAAATAGTTCATGGCAGACTGAAATATGAAATAATAAATATATTTTTAACTTCCCAAGTGCTTCCCATATTCCGAATCTCGTAGAACGACTAAAGATTGTTCTATACAAAACCGCGTAATTTGGGTGGCATATGGCTTCAACCATTAACGTTTAAGTAGAACAAACTTCACGAAGTCTTCTACAGGCGTCAGAATGCTTCATTAAAATAACTTGAAGACTTTAGACTTGAGAGAACGCTTAGAACACAAGTGTAGGAAGACAGAAGTACGCTTCCACTCACCAGCGTGTGTTCCACACCTTCTGTTACACACGTTGCTGCTGAGTACGTGCGGTAGTATTTTTGAAATGGAGAACCTTCTTTTTCCCCCTTTTTCTACATTTTAGATCAGTTTTCTTTTTATACGTCTGCTATACCCTAGGGCATGAAAAATTTTCTCATTCTAAAATGAAAGTTATTGACTATTTTCCGTGTACCCATGTTCAGTTTACAAAAATTTGAGGCCTGAACCATTTTCAGGAACGTTTTTGTGACATAGAAGTGTAATGTTATGCAGGCAGGAGTATTTATCAAAGGCTAAGAACTGTTTAATGTCAGACTAAACATGTATCCACTTAGTCTGAAAAACTTGCTGTGAAATAAATTTAGACGCAACTCATTAAGGACAAAATTAATGTATGTGACAAATATGGCACAGGGAGAACACACCCAGGCAGAATATCCTTAAAACATTTATTAAAGGTAAACCACTCATCTCTGACAGCGGGAAGCGTTAGACACACAGACGTAAGTAAAGTTAAGTCTTGAATATTTATCGAACACGAAATACTCTGACACTGCTGATTTAGGTCTTAAACTGACTGCAATAATATTCTCAGATAATTGAAGGAACGATTTCAGCTTGGACTGTTCTTCTTCATCCACCCTACAACCAGGATCTCGCACCCTCTTCCAATTTCCATCTGTTTCATTCAGTGGGGGGGGGGGGGGGGGAGGGGGGTGTACAGTCGGCGGAAAGCAGTACTCACAAATCATACCATTCAGATTACTTCTAAAGTTCATGCAAAACCCCAGGATACAGAGTATATAAAGAACTAGAAGAGTTTCTGGAGAAGACTTCAGTATTTGAAAATAACGTGTAATTAACGATCTAACTGAATATGCACGAATTGTGTAGTGTTTCCAGGCCCTCAAAATATGTAGACCAGCATCTCAAGAATATTAAATGATTATCTAATGTACCCATCATACCCTCTGTGTTAATTATGAAATACAACCCAGTACAACGTAAAATAATTTCTGATGGTGAAAGTGCAGAACTATTTGATTCGTTAGGATTAATACTGAAGTGTGATTATTTGAAATTTTGGGGCATAAAGGATGGATGACCTCTATGGTCATTGAACTGGACTGCTAGCCGTCAGAATGGCCTACAGCTCGGTTGCATGGTTGCAGTGGTGTGCTGTGTTGATATCATTTGATATCAGAAGGATACCTGACTTCCCTTCATGAAAACTGCATTTATCGATTATCTTTTATTTCATATCACAATGTAACAGCTGTGTGGTCTTTGGCGACTGTCAGCGCATCATACGGCACCGCATGTTGGGGCAACTCGCTTCAAAACGTTGACAGAAGAGAAAGAGGTATGTTGTCGGAGTTAAGCACGCGAAATCTTGTGTACATTGCACTGTTGCATACTTGTCCAATGCTACGGTGGGATTCCAGTCACAAGTCGATATGATAGGAGCCTTGACAGTTGTCGGTAAACAGTGAATTGGTAAACGTCACATTTTCAGATATTCTGTGTCCTGTCTGACATATGACAGTGATCCTGCCAAGTTCTCAGGTTAAAATAAGATGGGTAACACTTCATAAGATGAGATTTATCCCGTGTAATGACCCGTGTCTACTTAGAACTAAACTATTACGAAATTGCTCCGAAATCGTTAGCAACAAAATATCTTCTGCGTGGCTCCACTTTAGTAAATGGCTCTCCTGTTATCTCAGCAGCATAGTTAACGACTTCAGATGCATCTAACTGCGAATATTTTCGCACTTTGGGAACCTTATAATTTTTTTCACCTTGCGGTACTGCCATACGGTAGATAATTATTGGGCAATAATGCAAACATTCTGGAATGATGCCAGATGCCCACATCATTCCACATAATTTTAATGCATGGATATGCCATAATAGAGTCTACTCGTTGCTGATTGGTCGGCTATCTGAAGATGCGCAGAAGCTCGGAATAAGGTTCAAATGGTACGAATTGCTCTGAGCACCATGCGACTTAACTTCTGAGGTCATCAGTACCCTAGAATTTAGAACTAATTAAACCTAACGAACCTAAGGACATCACACACATCCATGCCCAAGGCAGGATTCGAACCTGCGACCGTAGCGGTCGCTCGGTTCCAGACTGTAGCTCCTAGAACCGCACGGCCATCGGAATAAGGATGTCGGGCGTTACCGAGCAGGTGCCGGCTCGCTTCGCTTTCGCCCCCCCCCCCCCCCCCCCCCCCCCCCCCCCCTGTAGGTTCGGTGGACAAGTAGTGAAGCTGCGGGGGTCAATGCAGCCAGCCACGTAGACACCGGAGCACTGTGCGCCGCGGGGGAATCCAGTCAGCTCTCCTGCTTGTAGAACCGCCTTTGTTCACAATCTGGCCAAATCGAGTGTATGCCTGTGTGTGTTCCAAATGTAAGCTCTGTTTTTACTGCGAAGAAATTACTTCTCGGAACTGAAACACGACGTGTACAACTGTTGAAATCGATAAACACTGTACTATTACCTTTTTTCCTGTCAGTATTTACATGTATGAACTGTTTAAATAATAACTATGCAAACCATCTACCTGTTCACTTCCTCTGATTTCACTCATTTATTTTGCTGTAACGATCGTTAAAATCTCACGTATATAAGATAAATATAATCGCTCGACTAATTTCTTTCGTACGCTAATTTTGTTCTCCAGATGTTTCGAATAACCTTGTTAGAATCGTCTTTCGTGTATTATCTTGGTAAGATACCGCAACCGTGTTGTGCGCTGTTTTAAAGATTACTATGAAACTCTGTTGTAAGTTTTCTTATTACAATAAATGTAAAAATTGTTCTGTCATTCAGTTATATTTTAAGCCTATTCATTTCTCTCTATTTCCTTTTTTTTTTCTTAATTTGTATGATATGTTGTCAGAGAGGCGCCACTGGAACAAGGGATCGACAGCACATCATCAGTGGACGCTAACGACCGAACGCTATCGTATTCCGTCAGTGCTGAGCAATACGTCGCTGAGATATCAGTAAATTAGCTTGTGGAATTTTTGTTACAAGCTATGCATTGTGCGATTCGGTCCTTCGTCCTCTAACAATGGTGTTGTCGTACTGCCTACACTACTCGGACTGAGACCCCCACGATTAACTGAATTTGATGATGGTCTTAATATCTTATGCCCTGCGCTTCTCGCTAAACTCGGCACGAAGTGTTGACTTTTTTTTTTTTCGTTGCGGACGACAATAGGAGCGCAACCACGACCTGGTGACAACAAACCTGGCTACAAATAATTTTTCAATTTGTATCAAATCTCAGAGATTCCAGTTTCTAGATCTATTTACCGGCTGCTAACGTGTCAACGTGACCATCCACAGTCGGAAGGGCAGTTCATTAATTAGGAGATTTACCACGCAGATCATTCCTTCAACAACAGGTATTTCGTATGAGACCTTTCGTCTTCAACTGGTGGAGTAATCGCACTTGCACAGTGTGAGAAATAGCTTCACTGGTGTCTCATGACAAAACTTTTTGATTACCATTCCACAGATATCGCTTTAAACGCAAGTGTAAAGTATTCAGCATACTCTTCGCTCAAACATCCACTAAGCAAATGAGACTGTGATGATGGAGCCCTCGTTCCAATATACCTATTGGTAATAAAAAGCTAAGACCCAAAATTTAGAGAGTTGACTCAATTTTATTCACAAAATATGAATCCTTCACTGCCACTGGTGGGTCGTGAAATCATTACCGATTCGTTGCGATACATACACTAATGCGCTCTTTCTATGTACAATAGTCAAAATGGTTCAAATGGGTCTGAGCACTACGGGACTTAACATCGGAGATCATCAGTCCCCTAGAACTTAGAACTAATTAAACCTAACTAACCTAAGGACATCACACACATCCATGCCCGAGGCAGGATTCGAACCTGCGACCGTAGCGGTCACTCGGTTCCAGACTGTAGCGCCTAGAACCGCACGGCCATCGGAATAAGGATGTCGGGCGTTACCGAGAAGGTTTTACACGAAAATATTCCCGTGAGAAAGCGATTCATGACGTATTCCATCAGCTTCGGCATCTTCGGATCCACTGATCTCTAGATTTCAAAACATGAAAATTGAAGAGTGTAAACAGATGCCCCCTGAGGTAAAAGATCTGCTTTTAGAACCATCTCTCAGCGGACAAGGAGACAGTGACTTTCTGATAGCGAAAACGACTCAAGCTACGAAAATGAGTGCGTTGTCGACTGAAAAATGTAAAACATGAAATAAAACATTTCAATATGTTAATGTCGACATCTAATTCGTTACCAACAACTTAAAAATTCTTCGTACCTGAAGTTTCACTCGAATCGGCTAAATTACCAGTATTTGATAAGCCAAATAGTTCCGACTTCGGATTGGCAATCAGCCACCCCACAAATCTAAAAGGATCACATTTTTGAAGTATTTTATATCCATTTTTGTATTTGGTACACACTACTGACGCAAGGTTGCCTAGGAGCGGAAGGACCGATCAAAATAAGGATTGAATGTCATGTGTATTAAGATTTTTACTAACACTCCTAAGGAAAAGTAATTATGACAATTAGGCCGACAGGACGTTGACATATTAACACAAAAACCTTCGATTAGGTACTACCATTTAACAAAAGTTACTGATGATTGATAAAACAATGTCTTCAAAAGATCTTAAGGTTTAAGTACAAAACTCAAGAATGTCCCAAGTAACACTGATTTACAATAACGAGACAAAAATCGGCACAGACGGTGAGAGACGGCGACAACATTTCCCGCACAGGGTGATGAATGGCAACAGAGCTCGCCCACACGGCTGAGCGGCTAGGGGGCCCAGACACGAACCATCGTCCTCTAAGGCAGGAGGCCAGTGACAAATGTTAGTTTGACAGAAAGTGGCCCTCGGCTGGGAACGCGAAGTCGGCTGCAGTCAGGCTCAGCGTGGACAGCAGGACAAAGGTATTGAAAACAGAATCTACCGATGCCATTTTAGTAATCCATTTCCGTGTAGGCATGCTCTCGGGGTAGCGTTTTCGATTACTGATCAAAGGTTCTCAAGGACAGGTTCCAACCACGCCACTGCTTGCGTTTTGAATAAAAATCTTCAGTAATGTCGGCCCAACACCTCCGATATAAGAAGTCACTCACGTTCTGACTTGTCTAAAAGGGCTTAGTAGGGGGCACAGGTTCAGGCCCCTCTCTTACCTTTGCGGTGGGAAAATGCCCCTAAATGGTGGAGGACTCAGCAATGATGAATGGTCTGAAAAAGCAGAATGCAGTGGAAACCACTGCATTACAGACGTGGCATGTAACTGAAAAAGAATCATGATGGTTTCACCATTGGCAAAAGATTCCGGACTATTCCCCCATTCGGATCTCCTGGAGTGGACTGCCAGGTAGGTCACCACCATAAAAAGATTGAATTACCAAGGAAAGAGTACTATTCTATGAGGGAGTAGAGCGTCAGCTGTTTGAACTTGGTGGCGAAGATAGAAAATCTGCAAAGGGAAATGCTAACGCTCATCCTAGATATAGCGGGGATCTACTTCAGGTCAGACTACAGGGAAACATCAACAGCAGCTGAAAATGGTGTAGCAGGAGTACGATTCATTATAAATAGGAAGGTAGGACAGAGGGCCAGTTATTGCGAACAGTTCAATGATAGGGTTCTCTCACCAGAATCGACAGCAAAACAACACAGACATCAAAAGTTCAAGTGTACTTGCAGACGCCACTAGCAGAAGAGGAAGAGGTAGTGAAAGTATATCAGATTAGTGAACGGGCAATTCTCTACGTAAAGGGGGATGAAAATCTGATACTCATTGGGGACTGAGATGTGGTTGTAGATGATAGAGAATAATATGGGCTTAATAGTGTATAGTCTTAGTAGTTAGAATAACGAAAGAAAAGATTGAATCTGTTCTGCTATAAATTTCTGCTTATAATAGCGAACACATGGTTCAAGACATAAGAGGAGGAGGTATACTTGCAAAAGGATAGGAGATACGAGAAGATTTCAGCTGAATTACGTCGTTGTCAGGCAGAGATTCCAAAACCAGATATTGGATTGTCAGGCTTCCGTAGGAGCAAATATAGACTCGTATCACAATTTAGTAATGCTGAAGAGTAGACTGAAGTTTAAGGAGCTACTCAGAAAGAAACAATGGGAAAAGAAGTAGGATACGGAAGTGCTGAGTAATGATATGCCAGGAGCTCTCTGAGGGCACAGATACTAAGGTAATGAATAGTTCAATGGGCATTTCAGCGGAAAACGAATGGACATTTCTAGAATCACAAAAATCACAAAAAGGGATAGGTGCAAGGAGTATAATGAAGATCTTCATGTGGGGGAGTACTTATTCGATGATGCTACACAAGAAGAAACAGGAGTCGATGGGGAAGAGATAGGGCATCCAGTATTGAAATCAGAACCTAAAAGAGCTCTTTAAGATTTAAAGTGAAATAAGACAGAATGGATAGATAATATTCCATCGGAATCGCTAAAAATCATGCGTAGGTGGGAATAAAAGGACTGTTCAAGTTGGTGAGTAGAACTGACGATATACAACCACACTTCCTGACAGATATCATTCACAGTATTTCGAGAATTATCGCACCATCAGCTTAACAGCCCATGCAAGCAGGTTTCCGACAGGAACAATTAAAGAAGAATGGAAAGGAGCATTGAGGATACGTTAAATAATGATCAGTTTTGCTTTAGGAAAGGTAAAGGAGAGGCAGTCCTGACATTTCGGTTGATAGCGGAAGCAAGAATGAAGAAAAATCGAGACACGTTTATAGGATTTGTGGACCTGGATAAAGCTTCGACCATATAAAATGGTGCAAGAGTTTCGAACTTCTCAGAAAAATGAGGGTAACCTGTAGAAGAACGAAGAGGGAGCAATAATAGTGGAAGACAAGGAGCGCATTGTTCCGATTAACAAGGGTGTAAGACAGGGTTGTAGTCTACTCTTCCATCTATACATCGAAGAAGCAATAAGGAAAATAAAGAAAGTTTCAAAAGTGGAATCAAATTTATGAGTGGGAAGGATGTCAGAAATAAGGTTCGCTGATGACATTTCCGTCTTCAGTGAAAATAAAGAGGAATTACCGGATCTGTTGAATAGAATGAACAGCACTACAGAGCCTGCGCTGAGAGTAAATGGAAAAAAGATTAAAGTAATGAGAAGTAGAAGAAATGAGAACAGCGAGAAACTTAACATCAGGATTGGTGAGCACGAAATGAAGAGTAGGAAATCTGCTAAGCAGGAAAATAACCAATGAGGGACACATGAGAGAGGGAATAAAAAGCAGACAAGCGCTGGCAAAAAGGGCATGTAGTCCTCAGTCTTCTGAATGGTTTGATGCGGCCTTCCACGAATTCATCTCCTGCATCAACTTTCTGTAAGACCCTGCCAGCGGACTGTACTGACACTACAACGACCATTCCAGAAGTTGTTTCTCAGTTAGTGCTGTGAATCTACCGACACTAACAAAAAGCAGGTGCATTGATGTAACGTTTCCTCAAAAGCCACTCTTGTGCCTGGGCGTAGTTACGATTTATATGGTCCTGCTGTTTCAGAAACAAAAATAGTGGAGCAGGCTTGTATACATACAGTCAACTTTAGACAGGTATCATTGGTCACCACGAGGAGACAGGTACTAGAGGAGGTCTAAGCCAGTTGATGCAGCTCGCCATTCCTCTCCTACGCCAACACTTTTATCTCAGAGCAGCACCTGTAGCCTACGTCCTCAGTTATTTGCCGGATATGTATCACTCTCTGTGTTCCTCTGCTGTGTCCACCCTCTACGGCTGCCTCCAGTACCATAGAAATCATTCTCTGATGTCTTAACAGATGTTCTAGCACACAGTTCCTTCTTCCTGTCACTGTCTTTCGTACATTCCTTTCCTCACAAAATCTGCAGGGAGCCTCCTTACTGCATACCCTATCACTGCACCTAATTTTCAACATTCTTCCGTAGCACCACATCTCAATTAATGCTTCGATTGAGTTATATACTAATTTTCAAACAGCATGTTTCACCACAAAGCTGTGCTCCAAAGTTATTGCTGAACTCTATTAGCCTTTTTTCTGTCATTCCTACTATAAAGGCAATTTTCTCCCATTTTCACGAATACCACATTCCAATCCCCAATGACTATTACAATTTTATCTCCCTTTACGTAACAGAATTATCTGTTCAGTATTCTCACAGACTTTTCTGTTTCTTCTTAAGCTTGCGATGTCGGCATGTATATGTGAACTATTGTTATCAGAGCTTTTCCTGCTGTCGATTTTGATGATAGGAAGCCTATCATTGAACTGTTCGCACTTACCCACTCTCTGTCTTACTTTTCTATTCATAATGAATCGTACTCTGTTATACAAGTTTCTGCTGCTGCTAACTTTACCTTATGCCCGTCTGATCAGAAAACCTGGTCTTCTTCCATTTCACTTGAATGACCCTCACTATATCCAGAGCGAGCCTTAGCATTTTCCTTTGCAGATTTTCGAGCTTTCCTACCATGTTCAAACTTCTGGCATTTCTTTCCCAGACTCGTAGAACGTTACCCTCTCGTTGGTTATTAAGTCTTTTTCTCGTGGTGATGTCCCACTTGGCAGTCGAGTTAGGGAGATCCAAACGGGGAACTAGTCTGAGATTGAGAAGACCATAAGACTTTCTCAGTTACGGGCCACATGTACTGTAGATACACGTTATGTGCTCTTCATGCAGTGGTTTCTATTGGCTTCTGCATTCTCGGGTCATTTATCATTGCTGATTCTTTCGACTTATAAGGGCAGTAATGGTAAGAGGAAGCCCTGAAACTTTGTGTGCTCCTCCGCCCTCTTTGACAAGGCAGAATGTGGGTGCCATCTTGTGGCGGAAGTCTTCACCCGCCTTTGCAGATTAACCAAAATGTAAGCAGTGACGAGGTTCGAACCCGGACTCAGGAAGTTTTGATTAGTTGTTAAAGGTGCTATACCTACACGATGGGTGACTGTCTGCTAGAATCAACTTTATGTCTTAATTTCAGGAGGAAATTGCATAGAGAATGTACGTTTGGAGTTCAGTATTGACTGGACAGAAAAGAATCGATACATTTGTGATGTGCTGCAGACGGAAGTTGAAATCCGAAGAATCGTTGATGAAAGAAATATATAGAAAACACTGACAAAAAAATGGGACAGGTTGGTAGGACATCTATTAAGATATGAGGGAATAATCCCATGTTGCTAGAGGCTGTCGTACAGCGTAAACACTGTAGAGGAAGGCAGAAACTGAAATACATCCAGCAAATGACTGAGGGCGTAAGGAACAAGTGCTACTCTGAGACGAGAAGGTTGGCACAGGAGAGGAATTCGTGGCGGGCGCATCAACTGACGTAGACAGCCTCTCGTAGCCGTCACCTCGTGGTGACCGACGATCCCTGTCTAAAAGTGGCTGTATACAAACAAGCCTGGTCCACTATTTTTGTTTCTGAAACAGCAGCACTTTCTCCATCTAGGTCGTAACAGAATCGAGGCAAAAACGTGACCTTTGAACAACCATGAGGTCAATACACCACCTTTTTTGTAGTGTCAGTAAATTCAAAATGATAACTGTAAAATGACTTAGCCTTTCCGGAATGGTGTGTGCGACCTAATCTTGTCGCTATGGTCAGTAGTTTATCCAGTCTGTTAATAAGTATTTCCATACATCACCTAGAGAATGAAGTTATTTTCAGTCGGACGAAAAATATTATTCGTAGTTGTCAGGAACAATCTTGATAGCTTCTAATGGTGTTGCATAGTAAGCTCTGCTGGGAAATAATTTTTAAGTAGAAAGACCGATGAGTTTCGACTTCTCCAAGTTCCCTGACGTTAGCCGATCAGGCCGCTGCGCTCGCAAATTCAAGCGGCAAGCCAGGTACCGCTAGTGTCAGCCAGAGACTGCAAGCCTTTGGCCCAGGCTGCTTTCTGCCGGCCAGTGTCCAATTTCTGTATCACTTTCTTGTAGTGTTTAAGGGTACCAAACGAAGAACACTTTTCGCGACACCGTGTCAGGCGGGCTGCTTGAAACAGTGCGCGCAATGCAAATGAGGTCGCAAACGGCGCGTCGAATCGTTATATTCCAGCTCATCCTGCCTTCATCCCCCTGTATATTAGCACGAAAATTATTAGAACGAATATGTGTATGATTTAGTAACACTTCTGTAAGCAACAGTATGAGAGGACTCACGTATTAAGTTCCCAACATCACAATCACTGAATTTACATTAACACTAACCTTACACTTCCTTTATCTTAAGATTAGCATTGTAAGTAATACACGTTGTTTTGACGTACCATTACGCATAGTACCATACGTAACACATCTTCTCACCCCTTACCACACGAACTTGTTGCATTCAGATCCACGATACAAGGAGTTGTCAAACTTTTATCTTCATCAGATTTGGGAAACAACATGAAAATCATCAAAATTTACATGTATACCAATATTCAAACTCTGCTAACAACTGCGAACTGCATTGCAGAGGTTGCTTACCATTCTACTACATGTTAGGGTTTCATCCACATTTCAGTATGGAACATGGGAATAACCACTGTGTATATGGCTCTGACCTACGGGAGCGAAAGTATAAAGCTGAAGTATATTCGCAGATTTCTCACTTAATGCTAGTTTTCGAAATTTCGTAGGTAGCGTTTTGTGGGATAATTGGCATCCTTCTTCAAGTATAGACAATTGACTTTTCTTGGTATTTTCACGACGTTCTTCCGTGAGTCGAACATACTATTGACTATTCATGCAACACTTCTTTGTATACTGTAATACACAAGTCAACAAAAGTTCGGAATATCGTAGAGTTACCACAATGACCTGTTATAGTAGACCAAATACCTTAGGAATAAAGTAATTACTTCTGAAAACAAGAACGATTCTGGTTAGTTACGAAAAATTATTTGCAGTACAAAGCAGCCTCTCTCCTAAGGGCACATCTTGAAAACAAAAACAGTGAAAAATCTTTATCACATGATGATAATAATCAGTCTCTAATAGTGAGAATGTTCTTCCCACACCCGCATGAGTACTTTCACTCTGCGAAGCATTCTCTGGATGATACCATCAAGTTTATCTTGGGGTATGAGGTCCCATTCCTCAATGGTAGCCTCAGTAAGGTCCTGAAGATTGTCAGATGGATTCGGATACCGTGCAATGACCACCTTCAGCAGGACCGATGCATACTCAGTTGCATTCATGTCTAGGGACTGAGCTGGACAATGCATTCGCTTGATGTTGTATCTTTGTAGATACCGAGACACTACTGGAGTAGATTGCGGTCTTTCATTGTCATCGACTAGGATGAAGCTGTCACCGACGTCACTGTCTGTAGGGCCTTACAGTCGTTTGCAAGATCTTTTGGAGATATCGGGGGCCAGTCAAATTCCGTATGTGGGAATTAGAGGGGTCTACCATCCCATCATCAATGGCTCCCACAACATTACACTTCCACATGCCAACGGATGGACTTCCTGAACGTAATGGCGTTCCTGGTGTCGTCTAACACTTTTCCAAACATGACATTACTCCATTCTGCTATGGTCCAATGCTGATGTGAAAGATCCCAGGTCTTTCGATTGCGTCGGTTCAGTTGGTTCACTCTGCCTCTGGAATGACGACTACCCTGATGCAATCTTCTATGCACTGTTTGGCCTGAGTTATAAATCACTGTTGCCAGAGAGAAATAATTTCTAATATTCATAG
Organism: Schistocerca americana; assembly: GCF_021461395.2. Taxonomy (NCBI): domain Eukaryota; kingdom Metazoa; phylum Arthropoda; class Insecta; order Orthoptera; family Acrididae; genus Schistocerca; species Schistocerca americana. The sequence continues at coordinate 149,324,291 of NC_060124.1, forward strand.
CAGTTGATGCGGGGCGCCAGCGAGCTGACAGTTGTAGGAAATGTTCCTGCATTGGTGTTGTCTTACGAGGTCTATCGTTCGCATTTGCTATCTCTCTGTACTTTCTCCGCACCTTGGACACACCACTGAGAGTGACATGTAACCGATCGGCAAAATCTTGCTGTATACGACCTCCTGAAAGTAAAGCCACTATCCCGCTTCTGAAAAAAATGTTGTACGCCTCTACGTGGCATGTTACTGCAGTGCTGAACACAAACTGAAAGAAGCAGTTGTTGATACTGGACTGCTCGCGCTGTGCTGCTGCGGCAGCGGTGCGTTTACATGACTGGGAAACGGCTACGAAGCATGCCGGTAGTAAACACCGTCCAGTACACGGACTCTAACTGGATAATGCATGAAGTGCCTAGGTCAATGAGACCTCTAGTACTACAATTGTTTTCCAAATTTTGATTTAGCGGTGTACTTCGAGCCCAACCCTCAGAACAAAAGGGCTCCACTAAAGCCACGCCTGGATATGATGAGAATTTCCCGAAAGCCACAGAAGACGGACAGGTACGGCGTAACTGAAATTGTATTGTTTGTATACTGGCAGCTGCGGGACGCCGCCGAGCTCCAACGCCGTAAGATACTTAAGCGAATGCTTATAGCATTGTTATTTAAAAAAAAGCGGCCTTGTTGTTGGGCTCGACAGCTCGGGAATACATAGCAGCACCTGAAGTATTTCTCAGACTCGTAACCGGTAGAGAACCTCTGGAAAATGCTGAGAAATACCAGAACATCAGGTGGCGTGAGAACGATGTGATAGATCTCATGCTCCACTTCCGTCTCCAGACGACAAGATTCCAAATTATGATTTACCACAAGCATAAGAAAAATGCAGACTTTTGCAACTGAATTTATTCATGTGTATCAAACATCTGTTCACCATATTACGAAACGCAAGCCTCAAAAATACAATATTTGTATCATTACAGTTCCACAAAAATACTGCCAAGATAAGAAGACGAATTAATTGCAAGTATAAATCACCCGCACATAAGTGACATATGACTCGCAGACGTATGGCAAAAGGAATATAGTTAGGTACCTTATCAAAAATGTAAGCTTCATGAGTATGTAACATCTTCATACAAATCTGTATAAAAACTATGTCGCTCTCATTCAAAGTACAGGAATAGCTACACTAAGCAGCAAAAGTTTGATGTAATTATCAGAAACATAGGAAATTTACCGTAATTTAAGGCTGCATAAGAAACTATCATAATGAGTCGTCATCTATCGAACCACAAGTTGCAAGTTGTAGCAGCGTGTCCAGATGTTCCGTAAGAGATTGAAGAACCAATACTTAGAGAGATCTATTTACTCATTTAAGATTTCACTGAAAGTTTCCTCTTACGAAAAATTTCGATCTCTTCCAGAGCATCCATGAACACCACCTTTGCGCCGTACTCAGCTTTTATTTCTATTTTTTATGAATCTCACACAACGTGTTGTTATTCCTTACCAAATGCTTCTTGATGCTGCCTTTATTACTACCGTGTGACCGTATGAGTGTATGCTCCCTAATTTTTTTTTTTTTTTTTTTTTTGGTGGAGGGGGGGGGGGGGGGGGGGGACGACCTGCCTATGTGCCTTACGTAAAAGCTATCCCGATCGTTACATTTCGTTCTATACACACCAGTGTCCTCTTATTTCTCACGTTGCTACTGATGTAATTTATTCTCAAGGTTAATAATGATTTGTAGCCCCATTCCTACATTTAGTTTCTTAAAATGGTTTACTAACCTACTGTTATATGTCAGGCTCTAAGCATTAATTTCTGTTTCTTTTTGGGTTATTGACTAATATTATTCTTAAGTCTGTTGTACAAAAGTCAGACCTCGCTAGTATTACATCCATTAGATTTTGCGGCTTGTTCCAAAATGTTCATTTCTTTCTGTGTCTTCTGCATTTAATCAGTGCAACACACAACTGAAGGGAGCCCATTTATGTACTCTCAGATGTATGTTAGTGTCTGTAAATGAAGATTTTATAGAAATGGCAGATAATAGATCGTTTCATCTCTGTGTACAGTTAGGTTAAGAAAACTGGAGGACTGCTCAACTTCATATTCTACAGTAAACTGAATGCTTCGTTGCATACGGTGAAATTTTTCCAATATTGTTAGTTAAATCACGATCACCGTCAACTAATACAACAGTATCATTTACGTAACTGTTGTGAATAATTACTGTATTCCAGATTTCAGGGTATTCATTGATCAACTTATTTTCTAGATTTTTCATGAAAATTTCAGCCAGTGTACGAAATAATATATTTCCCAACGCCAAATCTTCTGGTTGTTGATATTATTTTCCATTGAATTTCAAGTGAGTTCAAGTAAGAACTCTGACATTTCGATTACTTCGCCTTGCACTATCTTATTTTATTATAACAATTTTCGCCTAATGACGCCAATAATTTCAGAAACAGGTATACTAGTATACAAATTCACAACACTAGATAGGCAAAATATGCACCTTGTGGTACTAATGTGCTTTTTGTTTTATCTGCAAACTGGTATGAGCTTTTCACAGAAAAGGACGTTTCGTAAGTCCTTGGACGAATCGGGTGCGATTTTTTGTGTAGCTTAACCTGCGATTTTAGTGTAGGTATAACTGCTTCCTTTAACTGTTATGTATAAAAAAAAATCTTGATTTTAGTTCTGTTTTCATCACCTGACATTCTTCAGCGTTCAAGTTAAATATTTTTAATCTTCGTGGTATTGCTGCCTTTTAAAGCTAACATTATTACAAATACCGTGACAACCAATTTTTAACCTCTTCGCCCCCCCCCCCCCCCACCCCCCCAGCCTCCCACTATTACCTCTCTTGCGTGATGCCCATTACATATGCTATACTACAGGAGTTTTATTATTTTTGGTCTTAATTTGTCTTATTTTAGCCTGTGATGATCTGTTAGTTGTTTACATTTTTGGCTGTAAGATAATTAATATATGCCGACCTATAATCCTTTGCATAAGAGAGCTAATAGTGGTGATCAAAACTTATCACTTTGGGTCATATCATAGACTTCTCTATTTCATTAATTCAATTGCTTCTTACACAGGCAATGCAATATATATATATATATATATATATATATATATATATATATATATATATATATATATATATATATATATATATATATTGTGTCGATGCTTAAATTCACTGCTGCTGTGAGCTCCGAGCTCCATGAGTTTTGTGTCACAGACCTTTAATTTCAATTATTTTACGTAGAATTTCTGCCGTAATTTGTTAGACATTTATTTATATTTTCTCATCACTGATTTTGGCCTTCTTATACCCACTTCCTTAGATGCTAGTTTGCACATTAATTGCAGTTTATAATTTTGTAGCAGTTGTCCACTATGTCACACATCGTCATACTAGACGCACCTAGTTTTGATCATGTACACTGAACTCCTGCAGCTGACATATACGATGTACAGTTAACTATTATGTAATAGATAAAAGAAAGTTATTCTATGTCAATACTTAATATTTTCATTAACGATACATTCTTTTTATATACAAAAATTATGATGTTTCATAATCGCCACGACTTTAAAGCCAACTAGCGGCTTTCTTCACACCACAATATCACTGCACTGTAAAACGAACTTGCAATTGCTTGTTATCACTGAACTTTGGTTAGATTCTTTGCACCCAAACTGAACGGCTCCATTTGGCTTATTAAGCACGAATGGTTTTCTGTATTTTTGGTGAGTGGTTTACTTCAATGTGTAATATAAGTCTTGTGCTATTACCATAATGTTCAATCTCTGATACCATTTTATGTAGTTTTGTAGCCTTTGAACATGGCGAAAAACGAAACGCGTAAGTTATATTAAGTGAATAAATACTGTGGTTAAGATATGTAAAAGTGTTTGAATACCCCTTTATGCGTCATATCGAAGTATTTTCCAAGACCCTGCAATAAATGGACTTCAGTTAGAATGGACAGAAGTTCTGTGGATCACTTCTGCTAACCCTTGTTGCAGGTCAGTGTCGTTTTACTTTCATCCAAAAGATTGACACAGGTTTTTGTTCAAATGGTTCAAATGGCTCCGAGCACTATGCGACTTAACTTCTAAGGTCATCAGTCCCCTAGAACTTAGAACTACTTAAACCTAAATAACCTAAGGACAGCCCCTACAACCGCTCGACCACCCCGGCAGGCCAGGTTTTTGTTCAAAGGGATCTACTTTATGTTATGGTTGAAACGGGTGTTAACACAGCTGCAAAGTTTGTTTGCGGTCTGACAGGCGGCCCTTCGATCCATGAAGCTTTGTTTAATTTTAAAGATTTTAGCCGTTTCACTGTGCCACTGATATCTACTTCATTCACTGGTTTCAGTGGAGTGAGAAGAAAACTGGGTCAGTACTTGAGTATTTCCCTTATTATACGACCATTTGTATGTGGAGTTCAGGATTTCTTGTTTTTTTCTTTGCTGCCTCCCAATATCATCCACGTTGATATTTACTCATGAAATGTAACCTAACTGTAGTAGTTATAGATATTCTATCTAAATCGACGTATGAAAATTTGTACCGGGCTGGGAGTCGAAGCCGGAGTTCCCAGTTATCGCGAGTGGTCGGTTTACCACTTAGGCTACCCGAGCGCACTACCCGGATCGACTCAGATTTCTGTGTGTCATATCTATCCACTTCTTGTCACAGGTTTCAGAAATAAATTTCAATATTTGGAACTGTACTTCTTTACCAAATATAAAATAACTTTGGCGCCCGTCAAAAGTGCTTATTAGAGTACTGTACTTATCAAGTTGTCCACTCATCCGGACAAACTGCAAGAACAGATCTATCGGTCCAATACGGAAGTCAGAGTACAGCAAGCCTATGGCCTTAGAGCCAGCAGGTGTCTCCGCCGTCGCTCTTCGTGAGACCACCAACCAGTGTTCTGCTCCTGCCTGGGCCACGGAAGAGCAGCGGTTGGCGACCGCTGACGAATCGCCTGCTGTGTTCCCGGGGAGTGGCTATTTGTCAGCCACGGGGAGTCGTCCCACGAAGCGCGCTGAAGAAGTGGAACAATTCTTTCATTTAGAGCGAGGGAGGTACTTGAAAGAGGACACTCTGGACCTGGCAGCGTGTTTGGAGATACGCTTTTCCATATTGTCACAACATATTGGATGAAGTATTTAACATGCCCGAACTCCGTCCCTTCCCTAAATACGTACCTCAGTTTCATATCCCGGCTAGTGCTGCTGACTTGTGATGGGCGTATGAAGTGATTCAGTACTATTCAGACGTCTGTTATCAGTGACGCAATTACTTTCTTCGTTTATACATTACTTTTCAAAAACTGATTTTATGGATCTTCTTGTAATTTGTAATCAAATGTAGCTATACTGACGCTGATTGATTCTTTCTTCTTCATCTGACAGTAAAAGATTATTTGAATAGTGCGTCACACTTGTTTACGTTCTTTACTCGTAATCGTTTCGCCATAGGTAACAGCGATTTCCGCTCCTGATGAAATCCGAATTTCGTCCCCTTTCAGCTCCGTCCTTGCTTCGCATACTAATTGGAATACCGCAGCAAAAATGCTGAATACGTTACTTAATAAAACATCTTCCGCTGGTGAATGACTAACATTACGCTTTTGGGAATAATCCGTCATCAGGTAACTGTGAAACACTGCATGTACAGTCACATATAAAATCAACAGTACTGCCATGACATTCTACAAAAGTATCCACTGTTATTAGTCAAGGACACATACCCGATACGCAGAGTTTTGCAGGTGAACTGAAATTACATGATGCGTACATAACTTGCAGAGACAGATTTACAGCAGCGATACTGTAGCCTCAGTGGCGCTACACATTGTCAAGTGACAAACAACTACCTATCTGCTACAATTTTTCAAAGAATTACATATACAGACAGAAAGATCCGGACGACAATATAAAATATTAATCTAATGATTTGGTGGCTTATAGAGGCAGCATGGCAGAAAAAAGTTTTTAAATAATTTTACATAGGTAAAATAATTTTTTTTTTTTTTTTAACTGTACGGATGTCTACAATGTCCTCGTTCCAAGATGAAAACAATTGTGATTGATAATATAGGTAATAATAACTTGACAAAATTAGTACCGCATTACTATTGACTTAAAAGCGTCAATGCAACAAACATGAAAACTGGAACAATTTTATTTTACATAAGTAAAATAATCAGCTAACTTATGTTACATAAGTAAAATCTCCATTGGCTTCTCATGATGATTTTTTCTTTCTTTCAATAATTTTTTGTCCTGACCACTTATATCGCTTTCAAATTACTTATAAACGTTCTACAGCCGTTTTATAGTTTGATTCACACTTATATCCTTTATCTTCGAAAGGAGCTTTAATTTCATTCTTCATCACACGGAGTGTCCGCAAATTTTCTTATAAAAAAAAAGCATATGGCTTTAGAGTGAGAGAATGAACAATCCCAATCAAAGGCCAAGAAACGAATCATCATTAAAGATAAAGATCAAAATGTAAAATTACGGAAAAACCCTCAAAATCGAATAAATGGCGTATGACTTAAGTTCAAGGGACAGAAAATATGACCATCAGTTCCAGTGGTGTCTGTCAGTGGTGAGGATTGTTCAAGTAATCAAGAGGTTTCTAAAATAATATAAAAAATGTTCCCAAGACGAGTGCGGCGCAAAAGGAAATTAATTACTCGACTTGTCCAAGACCTACCACGATGTTTGAGTACTCTCAGGGGAAACTAAAGCTTTTTTTGCGATGTCTGAATGTGTAAATAGATTTACGAAGAGTACAAAAAAGGTATAGACTACTTTTTATCTCAGTATATTTGTTATGGGCATTATGAATTAAATTTCTCATTAGAAAATTAAGAGCTGACAATAAATTGAAAGGATGGACGGAATTACTACACGTTTATTTTAAAAAATTAAATTTAGTGCTCTTCTCGTAATACTTATTTTTAGAAATGTCTCTATAACTAATACCGCAGCTGTATCTTATCGAAACCCTTTCAACACACCCAAAGATATTCTAGTCGTATCGTAAGGCTCTCAGTGAAATAAAAGTGGCAGTCTACACACAGTGGATTCTACATTACTACAAAGATGAGTGATGAACATAGTTGTCTATGGCATCGAGATACAGCTGGAGTCACTAAAATTGATAAGAATCCTGCAGGCGAATGAAATTTTTCTGAGATTCTTTGCAGAATTTGCAGATGGCTTCTGTCCTCTCTTAAGCATATTAGAATGTTACGGCCCTAACAGTAGTATGCCAATTTTAATGGTAGTAACTTGAGCGAATAACGCAGTTACCTTTAATGAAGTGCTGTCCACTCAAGATCTAAATGCATATTTGCCCAGCTTTTTATTCGGTTTTAAAAAAGCGCGAAGACTAGAAACTTGCTTCAAATAATCAGAAACGTAAAATTGTGGACTTTACAAAACACACAGACAGCTTACGGTCTCGTATGAGTGCAGCACCAATGAGTTACGATTACAGTGATTGTGGAACTATCAGGGATGAAATGATCCCATAGGAACAGCCTTAGATAAAGGCGACGACAGCCTTCATTGGTAGGATACAAGAGGAAAACGGAGCGACTACAAGGCAGACTGCTCATAAAATGGCCGTGACACCAATCCTCGAATATTGATCAAATGTGTACTCCTCTTAAATCTATTTACGCATTCAGACATCGCAAACAAAGCTTTAGTTTCTCTTTAGTGGTAGCTGTTGGACATGTAGAATAATTAATCACTTTTGTACCTCACTCGTCTTGGGAAAATCTTTAACCTTATTTAAGAAGCCTCTTGATCACCGTTGACAGACACTATTGGAGTTGATGGTCATATTTTCTGTCCCTTGAACTTAAGTCATATTTCATTTATCTATTTTGAGGGTTTTGTCATACAGATTTGTTTGATACTGCAGAGCACTCAAAAATCATTATAAGCTTTTACTTGACTGACGTCAACTATCCCACATCACCCTGCTTGCAAAATCTTAAATAACAGTATTGAATAATCTACGAAAATACTACATTATCTACGCACTGAAGTAGTAGGGCCCCGCAGAGTGGCCGCGCGGTTAGAGGTGCCATGTCACTGACTGCGCGGCCCCTCCCACCGGAGGTTCGACTCCTTCCTCCAGCATTGGTGTGCGTGTTGTTCTTAGCATAAGTTACTTTAAGTCAGTTTAAGTAGTGCGTAAGTCTAGGAACCGATGACATCAGCAGCTTGGTCCCATAGAAATTCACACACACACTTGAACATTTGAACATCTGAAGTAGTAGGGACTTCCTACTTTCTCTTTCCGTCTGTACTCTTGATGTTTACGCTCTCCTTTTCATTCAAAAAAGTTTGTTATGAATTTTTAATGTGTTGAATGTGTCCTTCGGACGGCGATTTCTTTTTCGATTTCTTCAGATTTATCCTACAGCTTTTATTTATTTTATTCCTTAAGGGAATTAATTATATTGCTGTATTCCGTCTTTTCGAGAAGATTTCTACACTTCCTTCTTTCGTCGACCAATTGAAGTGTTCCACGTGTTACTCATAGTTTCTTCGTACTTGCCGTCCTTCCACCTACATTTGTCTCTCCAACTGCTGTTATTGCCCTGACGAGATGACCCTTCCGCTTCAGCCGAACTGCCTCCTACGGTTTTCATCATTTTATTCTTACCACCTTAGAGAACTTCAAACGCTCATCATCATTCCTCAGTAATTTAGCATCACACTTCTTTCCTCATTAATTTTTCCACACGATGCTGTCACACTTCAGTCTACTCTTCATCATTACTAATATCTGATCTGAATATATATCTGCCCCTGATTTCGAAATCTCTGTCTCACCATAATGTAAACCAGCTAAGATTTTATCGTGTCGCTATTGTACCACCTCTTCTTATAATTTTTGAACAGCGTATGCTCTATCACAAACTAAAATTTATCGTGGAAGTCGATTATGATAACTTTGTCCCTATACACGCCAAATTATCTGTTCTGTCTCTTCATCTTCCGCTTGTGACGTCGCCACATATGCCTCGAACATGGTTGTTATTATTAGTTTTCTGTCGAGTCTGACGAGAACAATCCTATAACTAAAATGTTCACAGTAACTCACGTCTACTCTAACTTGCTATTCCTGTTACACCATTTTCTGATGCAATTAATATGGTCCTGTACTCGTCCATTATCTTCTTTCCATTTAGCGTCACTGACCCCACTATGTTTAGACTGCTGCTTTGCACTCCACTTTTCAAACTGATGATCCTCAGTCTTGTCTGACCATATGTCATCATCATTTTTCTATTTCGCTTCATTGCCCCTACCATATCATTTATCAAACTTTCTGGTTCCCATACCACAGTCAGACTTCTGTCGTTCCTCACTCCGACACGTAGAATGTTACCCTTTGGTTGGTTCTTCACTCTTTTTGTCCTAGTCACGTCCCTATTGGCAATCCTCTCCTCGAGATCAGAATGGGAGATTAATCAGAAATCTTTTGTCAATGGACGGATCATCATGATACCTTTTCTATTACAATCGATTTGTCCTGAGGAAACACTTTAGGTGTCATTAACGCAGTGATTTCCATTGCTTTCTGCATCCTCACACTGTTGACCATTGCCGATTCTTACGCCTTATAGGGACAGTTTTCCACCACAACGGAAAGAGGTTTCCCCCATCTGTGTTCTCCCCCGCCCTCTTTGACTATACCGTTGGCAGAACGAGGGCGATTCATTACACCGGAAATCATAAAATTCTTTAAAAACAGTCTTGATCGCAGCCGATGTTAACTTCTGACCAGTTTCTGCCTCTTATTTACTGGCCATCATCAGAGTTTGCACCATCTGGATGAATCCGACGGTACAAACTCTGATCATGGATCGTAATTAAAAGGCCGACACCGGTCAGAAGTTGACATCAGCAGCGAGAAAGACTGTTTTTAAATAGTGTTATGACACAAAAAATCGCTGTTCTCCACAAAATGTTTTATGAAGCTATGAACGCCAGGAGACTCTGACCGCCATTGCAGATGATTTTTATTCGAGGAAACTAAGGGGGGATATAACGGAAAGTGTAAACATTTATGTAAAAAATCATTACAGCCATATTTATTAATGTACAAGTATAAAATTTTGCGTGTATAAAGCAAAAGAGCTGTGTTTTAATGGAAAAATATAATAAAATATGCAGGATTAATATATTTTGCCAGAAATTTTTAATTTTTTTGTCTTTTTTATAAAAAGCCATAACTCAAATTCTAATCATGCAATTAATCTGAAAATTTTATTATAGTGTCCTGAGAAGGTTATAAGATCACTGAACTACAGTTATTAGTTTATGGTACAAATTGTATCATTAACTGAGTTTTTAATTTTGCACATCCAAAATTAACTTTTTTTCTACATACAATCATGTAAAAATAAGAGTGTAATTGCAGGATCCGATATTTTTTAATTCCTGGGAGACAGCAACACTTTGCAAACGGTTCCTGAAAATTTTATAGCAGTAGCGCGTATACTTTTTTTAGAAAGGCCTTCTAGTAACGTAAACAATTATAAACAGAGAAAATGAGGTTCAAAGATTTTCTTCCCATATTTCTACATGTAATGAGCTTACCTCAATTTTAAAATCTTCCGTGCTTATACAACTCATCCTCTAGGTTTCTCTTCTCTCCTCTTCGAATCTGTCTGGCCTGTGTTTGCAGGTAAGACATTGATCTGTTAGCTTTTTTTGACCCTGCTCTCTTTGATTATGTAAAATGCTTTTGTGGTAAACACACCAGGATCTATACCAACTCCATTCAGCACTTCAATTCTGCCATTATTTCCGTTACTGTAACATAAAACTGCTTCATAGACACCTATTTTGAGTACTTCAAGTCCACAGAATGTCCGTTTTGAGCATCTGATCCAAATTAAATTGTTGAGGCTTTAATTTGCATTTTGTGTCTTTCCGTGAAGACACTTCCTGAATAAATGAGGGTTTGCAAGAAACCTAAATGTGGGCTTAATTGCATTCGTAACAGGTTCTGGTAAGGACTCTTTATGTGAACACGTCTCATTTCTGTTGTTGAACTTACACCAATCGTCTTTCGGACACAGATTGTGCATTGGTGTTTGGCCACTGGATAGTTTGTGGAAAAGTTCCCACACAGCGCGCCTCATTGCCTCTAAATTAGGTGTGCTTCTCCTGATAGCTCTCCCATAAAATAACTCTGGAGAATCAACTCCTTTCAGAGTAAGCCTGTCTTTTCCTCCTAGTTGTTTCCCATCCTGAAGTACTTCACATTTCTTTTCTTTCAGCAAACGACGAAGCCTGACACC